>NW_010294671.1:87966-128060 GCF_000700745.2 Antrostomus carolinensis
AAACTAAACTCTTAATTGGAAAAAAAAACAAACCCACAGAATAATAATTATCCATTAGCTTTGAAATAACCTCCAAATTAATAGCTGTTTTCCTAGCATCACAATGTTGCACATTTTTCCAAAGGGAAAAAATTTATCACTGAGTGCATTTGTATTTCTTATGCTTTTAATGTTCATGATTGGGTCAAAATAAAACCTTGTTGCAGATAGTTAGAAAAAAGCTGCCTTAGATGAATAAAAGGTTATAATTCACTCAAGGTTTCCTATTGGCACTGCACACCCACTGCAATGGAAAGAGAGCCCTGAGATTGAATTAGTGCCTGAAGATTTTGTGCAAAGTCCTTCATTGTGAAGAGGCCTTGCCAGCTCATGTTTACGTGGTTTATAAGATGTCACATAGTTGTACACTTGAATCGCATGGCACTGAGTTTACAGCTGAGAGGACTGCAGGGCTGGAGGTATCAGAGGACCGGCAAGGGAAAGCAAATTCATGAATTAGCACCATTACCTTATTTCACTGTTACCTTCCGGATGCATCAGAGCTGTTTGTGCAGGAACCTGCAAATGCCTGTGGCTGAGGCTTCATGGTCTGTGGGTGCCCCAGGGTGCCCACAGATGGGGTGGGGCCAGCAGAGTGCAAGGAGGGGTACAGCGTGTCCCAGGGAGCGAGGCTGGGGCAGCAGCTCCCCAGGGCTGCAGCCTTGCCAGGGCTGAGCACCGCTTCCCTGCCACGAGCAACAGCAGCACTGCCGTGGCTCAGCACCTCCAGGGCTCTGCCTGGGGTTCAGTGTCACAACGCCAGCTATAAATTCGGGTAAAATGTCTCTTTCCCATTTAAACAATGCGTCATTAACTTCTAACAGTGGCAAAGTGTTCCCACGATTACATTCAACATGATAAGTGCACAAAGTAATATCAAGCCCCATGTTTCACTTGGAGGAAGGTATAAATACCTTCTGCCTGTGCGCGTGGCTTGCAGGTGGCTCTGGAGGGGAAGCTGCAGAAGGAGACGGAGTGATGGATCAATGTGAGCTGACACGCTCCTCTCGGGTGTCTCAGCACCTGGTGTGTGTTGGCTTTGCTCACAAGCTGGAAGTTAACGGAAGATGTCAGTAAAAGATGTGTCCTTTGAGCACCTTACAGACTGATCAGACATTGCCTTCTATTGGCACGTGGGGATTTACAGATCATATTAAATGAGGTGTAATGCACTGCAAGAGATCAGGGCACAGCAGAGTAATGTATCAACGGCACAATAGCTGCCAGGTGCTCACCTCCAGCTCCGTGCTGCAGCAGACACCCATGGGCAGGATGAAGCTGTTTCAGCACAGAGGTGGAGAAGCCTCAATGTTTTGCATGGGGTTGAGTGTAGAGAGTCCCTGCCTTGCTGTGAGTGTGCACAGAGGAGGGGAAGGGTCTGTTGCTGTAAGAGACTCCACATAAGAAACACGTCCCTCTGATTAACATTTGTCATTGCTGCTCAGGATGCAATGCCCTGGGCTCGTGTCTCACAGCATGGCAAACCTCTAGCTCTGGCCCCTTCGGTATTGCCCCAGAGAAGGTGGCTATGTGGCTGAGAACCCCAGGACCTTTGATGCATGGGGGGAACTATGTGGCACTTCAGGGGACCAGCAGCTCACTGGGGATGGTGGGAACCCTCCATGGGTGTCCAGGCTCTCACACAGCCCCTGTCCATCCCTGGTTTCCTCTGCCAAGTCGCAGCAGCACGGCGTGCCGGGGATTACAGCCTGGCACAGGGATGTGTGAGCACACAGATGGCATGCCTGGATTTTACCACATTCACACTTTGTTGCTTTTCCTGAGCCAGAACCTGCCCTCTTGGTTCACCCTCCCATCATTCACCACTGAGTATTGCAAATTAATTGCCAAACTGTAAGCAGCAGCAGCGCTTTTGTCCTGGCATTGGGCATGGTTGGACTCTGGCAGCGTAGGGTGGAGAGGCCCTGGGGTGCATGGTGCGAGCCAGGCCCAGGGCAGCTCTTCCTGCTTGCAGGGATTTACACTTGCAAGTAGGAGAACAGGGCTGAACACTGAGCTGGGATGGAGCAAAGGGTACCTGGAAAAGTAACGCTGTATTTCTGAGTGGGCGAGTGCTGCCAAACCTCTTTCTCGTTGCTACACCGTGGTCTGCATGTCTCTGTGCACAAGGCACCTTCCTCAGCACTGAGGGTGGTTTTTATCGTAGCAGTCAGTCTGATCCTGGCTCTGTCCCAGAGGACATGGGGGTGTGTTTGGGTCACAAAGGGGCTGCAGTGGTACCCAGGCTATGGGCTGCACCGGGACTGGGGATGTGCATGTGCCGTGGAGGCTCTGCAGTCACCAGAAAGGACAATGAGGAAACCCAAAAGCTGGATCATCTTCTGGGATTCTTGTGAATGTCATGAGGTTTGCCCAGGCATTAATGTTACTTCAGAACAGGTTGTTTCTGAAAAGCTACTTGCTTTATTTTTCTTGGGAAAACAGCAGCTATTTTAATTTGGGCTTCACGTGGATACATGGGAAACGCCATAGAGCTGTCTGCCAGGGTCTCCAGAGTCCCTCTTACCAAGGTTGGAATGACAAAATGCACATGTTCAGCACAACAAACCTACTGACAGGATGTGATTCCTCCAGGGGCCCCTCAAGCTCCGGTGAGAAAACAACAGCCTAATATAAAAGAAACTCTTACATGGGACATTTCCTGAGCTTTATGGATTCATTAGAAAATTAGTCAGTACAATAATAAATGCATCCAGAGCTTTGATATTTTGCACATCAGGTGGTAAAACAGTAGCTGTGAATAGATTGCCTGTACGAAGTTTTTCGCCTTGAGCGCTGCAGTAGCAGATGGCCTAATAAATATGCAGTGCTCTAAAACGACACTTGTAATTTGTGTGACCAAAGGTTTTTTGGTCTCCCACGCAGATAAAATGCACAATCATCCAATAATAAACTTTTTAATAGATAAAAAGCCTAAGCAGTGTGACGTAAACATCATTTGAAGTACACTAGCACTACTACTGTAGTAACAGTTGTACTAGGAGCCTAGCTGGTTTTCTTTATGAAAAGTGTTTCACTGTGGGTGTATCTGGTCAGTGCAGGGGACCCGCTATCAGCATGGCCCCTGTCATTTCTCTGGCAGTGGCCAAGGGTGGATATTTGTGAGGAGTGGGATGAGGACACACTGTCAGTCCCCAGGAGCACTCCAGCCTCACTGCAAAAGTAAAATTGCTTTTTGTTTAGTGGTTCCTGATAGCATTTGTTTTGCAACCACATATCTTTCAAAACTGTCTGCTCTTCAAAATTCCTGGCAAAAAACCATGATAACAAAGAAAAAACCCTGAGATCTGCTGAAGAGGCCACAGCTGCAGGGATGGATCACCAAACACTCTGTTTTCAGCAAATACTCAGCCCCTCTGCAGACACGCTGGACCATTGTGCCCAACAGCTGGGAGCCAAAAGCAGCTGTTCAGGTGTCACCATCTCCTTTTCTCTTCGAGTGATGAGGGTACATCTGTGCAGGTTTAAGGATACCAGCACAGGGGCTGCGTATCTGGGCCACATTTTGACAGAACTATAAAAACAACCTTTATGACAAGCACTATATTACCTATTTTGGTGCCCTTAGAGCAAAAAAAGAGGTGGAACTGCTGGGGCGCTGAGCTCAGCTGGGGCACCTGGTGTTTGCACTGGCCTTGAACCCACCTCCAAAAATGTGTCTCAGCTCTCCAGCATCCTCAGCCCAAGTCCATTCTCATCTGCCATGCAGACTGGATGGCACACACTTGGAAATTAAAAGTATCACAAGATTCACCACTGATTTACCACAGGAACTTTCATAATAATTCTTACCATGTAGTCTAATGGCCACAGATTATTTTTCCTCTTGAAAACTGTCAAGCTTGGAAAAAGAACTGCTTTTAGAGTGGCATGAGAAGAGCAAAATCCTGCTCAGGTCTTCACATTGTGGGCTGCCACATGTGACCTCTTGGGAGCTCATGGCTGTTTCTGAGGTTTCATCCAGGGCGTTCGCATTTGCGCTGGTTATAACGCCTGCAGCAGGATCCCAAAACATCACAGTTAGAACTGTCTGTACAGCTGCTAACAAGCAAGTTAAACACTGAATAAGAAAAAATGACAGGTATTGTTGTTACACTTACATACTCCCATGGGTATCATGAAGCCAAGCTTTCAGTTTATCAGGGAACTGAATTTAAATAGTTTTTTTTTCAAGGTGCCAAAAAAGGTGGCAGATAAGGATGCCAAGTTACTATAGTAACCATGAGAAAAGTGGTGATTATCAGCAATACCACATAGAAAAGACAGCCTGAGACTGGATTGTCATTTAATTTTACACATAGCCCATTGCTTAAAAAAACAAGCCCTTTTCTAAAATAAATACATACCATGGAAAAACAACTTGAAAATGAAATGCATTATGCAAAATTATCTTCAAGGATTTTTCAGCCTGTGCAAGCTTGCCATTTGACCTAAAGTTTAGAGGACATGCCCCTAAACAGAACGCCTTATGGCTGAGGGGTATGTGAATAATAAAGTATGACTTTTCATGGTTCCTTACCTAGTAACCATGGTGGCAGCAGAGGGGAAAAATCAATATTGATGTCCTACTGTAAGCTCCTTAGGACAGAGTGTTCTTTGTTTGGCATAATGAGGCTTGCACACACACGCAGCACCTGGGTACAAGTGACAGCACTACGAGATCAAAGATGACAAAGTCCTAGCAGCTGCTTGGAGGAATCCATGCTGATGCTCACATGGACCAGGCTGTCTGTGAGCTGCAACTCAATGCTGCTGCAGCCCACAGAGATCTAAACACTGAAACTTGGTTATTTGCTTGGGCTTCAGAGAAAACCTTGGTAGATGGACCTAAGGCAAAAAGAATGAGAGAAATGGGGAGAATCATTCCAATGACATAAAAACACACTGCTCTGGGCTGTGGCTAAGAAGGATTTTAAAGATTTCTTCTCCCTTCTCAACTGTCTGCAATCTGGTTAACAGTGTTTTTTAGCAACTGGAAACAAAGCAGAGATGTCTGTCACACCTCACGTGTATAAGGAACATAAAAAAATCTGAAAGGCCAATTGATTGACTTGTGATCTGCTGACTCCAGCAGCTCTACCAAGCTAAGTTCAGTTCCTTTATTTTCAATGCACATCTAAGAAACATTAATAAAGCTACTAAAATTTACTGCATTTCAAAATTTCTGTTCCCCAAATCATAACTGATGCTGGACCTGTAGAAAGTAATTCCTGCAGTTTCATTAACCTGAAACTTTATGCCCAGACACAGGTCTTTTTACCTGTTGGAAAGCACGCTCTAGTGACAACTATGTGATTCTCATGGACTAAAACATTGCACAGGACTGTTATGAGCAAATCTCTGTGTTCTTCATCGCTTGCCATAAATGCTGGCTTTGACAAATTGGCTAAACGAAAAGCATGCTGCGTGCCAGCAGTGCTTTAGTTCTAGGTTCACAGGATGATGATTAAGAAAAACATTGAGAGCAAAACTTACAGTCCTTGTAGCTCAGCCTTTCGTCCCGCTCAGCTCACAGGTGTTGTTCACAGCATTACGGCAATCAATCCCCATGGATGTTGAGGGCACAAAGCTGCTAACTAGAACACAAAGGGCAAGGATCCCAAACTGCTGATTTTGTAAATCAGGACTTACCTATAAAATACTGCTGTGCTACTGACAGGAAAACAGTGTGTATCTGGACTTGCCTATGAACCTGTCTGAACAACAGACTCACCCTGGACCCAGTGTCACTGCCCGCCTGCCTCCTTATCTCACTAAAGGTGGGGATAAGAGCATGGAGTCCCCAGGGACTCACTTTTGTCCAGGCTTTGGATGTCCACTGGTTCACTTTTGTATGTCATGCAGTGATTCCCTGCTCTGAACTCAGACAGGCACTGGCAGACAATCCATTGGACCTTTGCAGGCTTCTGCCTCGTAAACAGCACACACCAGTCTGCAGCCACTATGTATTTTTTATTTTTATTTTTTTTCCCCCAAACTGAGCAGTTGTCTCAGTAGAATCAGTTTGGATTCACAATGGTGCCCTACTAGGACATTCGAGCACTCCTGTGAGACGTGCAGCTATGAAAGCAAAATTAACATCACATTTTAAATAGCCCTTGCACAGATATAGGGAGCATGGTCCTGATTGCTAAACAATGCTAAAAATAAGGTGGTTAGATACGCACAAGCATGCACAAGCTACATCTGATTTTTGAAGGTCAAAATTATTATTTCATTGAACTTTTAAACTGATTATGGCTTTAGCAAGAACAGGTACAAATCTTTCTGGGAGAAACAGGCTAAGGCAGGGTAAGTAAATTATGTCAACACAGTATCTGTCTTCCTGTGGATTTCAGTGCTCCTCTTACTTCAATCAATTTGTGATGATATGTTTGTACCTGCCACAGAAGCCAAATACACAATCTGATCTTATGCCAAGTCACTATTAACAACTGCATTTCAATTGATTCTAGGATATTCATTAACTAGGATCCATAATTATGTATAATTTACAGACATCATAATTTTAAATCACTTGCCAGTGAGCTTACTAAGCTCACTTTATGACATTCAAATACATTATTCTTAAAAATTCACTGAGTAATCAGTTTGCAAATAATTACAGTGGAATAGCACTGGATATAATCAAGTGGAAACTTAGAACAGGAATCACCAGCAATGCCTATAGATCATTTTTGCCACATGATTTTGCCATTCCCTTCAATTGTCTCCAGAAAAACTGTTATGTACTGAACTGGTGGACTCCAAAGCTGTTCCACTAACTCAATTCCATTATGACACAACTCTTTGGACTTCTTGTTTCATGGGCAACTCCTACCTGACACCTTTGCTTCAATACCAGGCAGCTGGAGCCAAGTAGGAGCCATGGCAATGCAGAAACATCAGGATCAGGCTAACTGGTATTTAGAGCAGACAAAGCCTGACATGTCTCCAGTACAGTATTTTATTTATTTCATATAATGATTTCATTTTCAAAAGCTATGTATGGTCTGGTTTACATCTATAGTCTTTCTCCATGGTCAATAGGGATATTTTATGTACCATAGGAAAAAAAAATTGCATGGTGATGCAGGTAATTTAAAATTCTGAGTTGGAATTTTAGGATCCTCAATGAAAACTTAACTGGAACCTGATACAGATGGGTTAAATAAACTATATTCTTTTATTGCAAAGTGTAACGGAAAAACTAATACTAATGTGTAAGAGCAACATGCCGAGTACAGCTTCGTATATGAATCATACACACACCTTCTTGCCTTACATGAAACAAGGCTCCAGTTTTTGAGTGTTGAAGCAATCACTCTAACTGCTCTTCAGTCCTATGTTAAATTACATCAGTAAAGTAGACAGTAGCTGGTACTCTTGGAGCCTGCCATATTTACCCTGTTGTGGTCTAGATTTATAAGCTGCCCATGCACACACCTTACAGTGCACCACACTGCACACACGGTACCACCCTACAGCTTTGACATCATCCCATTACTATAATGTGCAACAGTAGAGAATTTCTTGAAGATGAGGAAAATACTGCTTTCTCTGATGACTAAAGGGAGAGAGGGAGCTTATGAAATGGAGGCCTTTGAACAAGATACTGTATATCTTAAGAGCACAAAGAATAAGATAGCTCAGAACCAATTAAAATACACAGTAAACCAGTAATGATTTTTTTTTTATTTGAGTAAAACCATAATTTACAGATAAACACTTCAAACCTTCTCGATTCAGTTTCATTTGTTTCCATACAGAATGTCTGAAAATCGGAAATAAATTAGACTAACAAATAAATGTTGTAGTCACAAGGAACTTTTATGTTATGTGATTTTTCCACTGCATTACAACTTAATACAAAACTATAAAAATAAGACACTATTTACAAAATATATTAATTTGTTTGCAAAACTATTAGTTAATTCAAGTTTTAAGTTACATGATAAATTACACAGCTCAGTCACACTTTACAAACAGTTAAAAGAAAAACCTACTCTGTATACAAAATGATATCATCTCATGATCTGACTATGCCAATTCATAGTACTTTCCAGAATTTGGATCAAAGTAACAGTTCAGACATGGATCATACAAAAGAGTCAAAACTTTCTCATCTTCTTCAGCATTGCAGTCATCTTCACCTGTGTTAAGTGTGAAAAGTAAGAATGAATCACTCTTATTCACTTAGACAATATCATGGTAAAACCTTTCTGCCAGATGTGACAGAGTTTTTCTTTAAAGCGTGCAGTCTTTGACTTCTAAATTGTCACCTTCAAGATAACAGCCATTCACATTTTTACTCTATTTCTGAATACCTGTATTTAGCTGAGGTGAAACGATGTCAGTCCAAGTTTGCTTAACAACTGGACTTTACAAAGCTCTATGGAGCACCAGAGGTACCTTTACTGAAAGTGGATCAAAGTATTCCTAAGGGATATTTTTCTCAATGACCTTCTTAAACCATAATGTTTTAGCACAAAGACAGTCAGTGCCTACTTAAGGCCTGTAAGAATGAAAGAATTTGAATGTCTGGTATCTAGTACATTACCTAAATGTCCAGTATAGGTGCAGCTATACAAAAGATCTTCCAGTATCAGAGAGGAAATAAGATTCTTTCAGACAATAAAATTTTTAAATCTAGGTTGTCTAAAGTTACATAAAATGCAAGAATGTTTTCAGGTAACAGAAATGAATCCTTAGCCTAAAATATACTGATAAAGCCATACAGACTTTTATTACAGACATTTTATATGTTGTAGCTCCTTTTCTAAACCTGCCTGTCTTTTATATAAGCTAAATCTAAGTTATATGATCTATAGCTTTTTGACAGGAAATAATTCACAGTTGAAAGCAATCTGTATCTTGAATTTCATCATAAATGTTCATCTTGTTCTCAGACTGCTAATACAAACGGAATGCTTTGTATGCCCTAACACTTCATAATAAGTAATGGTCTGTTATGCTAACAGCAGCACTTTCACAATGCTCAGAATCTATTTACAGCCAGGATCACACAACGATATATAGGATACATTATCTAGAGACCAGAAAGCAGGTTGGTGCATTTAATGCACAGAGAAGTAGTGTGCACTTTATCATTTCAGAAGATATTTCATTTTTGTTTCCTCAGTAGCATTAACAAATGCCATCAGAAAGAAACTGTCTTTTACTGTAACCAAAGGTAAAAAGGTAATGCTAAATTGTTGCCCTCTCTGCTGTGGGTACTTAATCAGGTCTGGTAAGCGAAATGAATTTAACTGAGATATTTTGTTTGGATAGCTCTTGGGAAAAATCATGCAGTGTAGAAAGAAGGCATAGAACTGAATGTCTTTTTCTACACTTCAGATCATAGTACACAAGCAAATGGTATTCATGCCTCATTCCCTCACATAGCCTTAATTTTCACCTGAAACCATGTTGTTATTTCCACTGAAGTCTTCCTTTTATTATTTCGCTTTTCCCTGCCTATGCTTCTCTTCAAAATGATTCTCTTCTCTAAGGTTAAATCTTGCTCCCTCTTTACCTTGGAACTGGCCTCTCAATATACTCCATGGTTTGATTTAGGAATAAGAAATTCTCCAGACTTATCAGGAGTATAGCTTTTTCCCTGTATGCCTTGAATTTATACCAAATTAGAATTAGATTGCATCCAGGACGAGCTAGATTTATACCTTTGTAGTAATAATTCCTGACATGCATTTTCATGTGAACAAGAAGATAAATTAGTTTTCTAGATATATCTTGTTTTTAAAGTTAGTCTTATTTTTTTTTTTAGCATCTCACAATATCCCTAAAGGCATTTTAAGGCATTTCTAGATGTTGCAACAGATTTCCAATAGCAGCATGGAGTATTCAGTTTTGAGCAGACTAAAAAAAAACCATATGAAAATCTCTCTCTTGTTCTTCTACTTCCTAAAAAGAAGTACTAATTAAATTGAGTGACATTCTTGTAGAACACTCAACTAATGTGTAATGGTTGTGCTACAAGGCATATTGTGTGCAACCTGACCATATGTAGGAATGAAGTGTCCACAGCCAAAGTAAAAACAAGCCACTTTCAAACAAAATTTCCATAGCTGTTTATGCTGCCACCATCCACACCTTGGGGTTGAAGCTGCTCAGGATTGCATAAAAAAAAACCTCTTGGCAGTTTAATTTGAATGTCACAGTGAAAGCAAAATCAAAGCTTTTGTTCTTAAATCACTACAAAATTCAACAGTACTTTAAGCTAGAACTGAAGTCTGTGATATACATTATAGAGGTATGAGTATTTTTTAGTTCTGAGCTGAAAAAAGACTGAAGATAGATAGTACCTCTGAATACCTGTCACATTAAATGAAATGCTTCCCCACTGAAATCAGGGAACTATTTTTTTTATGGAGGAAGGCTTTCACTCAACATGTCTAAACCTGGATAACAAAGAATGGAGGAAGCATGTAGCAGCTTTTCCTGAACTCTGAAATAAATGTACAAATAAGTGTGTTGTTATTGGGATTATGTTAACACTGTTTGCATAGTTACCCCAGTTTGGAGAACTAAAATAAATAGTTTCCCTTTCCACAGAAATATATTTTCACTGTATTCAAGGTTTTAATATTGGAAAATGGCTTGTAGCAAATCTCACTTTAAGATACATGGATCATATTCTGACCCTGATGTAAGTCAACTGCACTGGATCAGCTGTCAGCAGAAGGGATGCTGAAAAGAATACTGCTAATATTTTCTTTGATGTGATCCTTGAACACTGAACTGCAGTGCTCACATCTAGACTGTAATTATGTACTGCACGGTTACCATGTGACTACTGTCAACAGCTGTAGTCCAAGAATGAAGACTGGTCAGTGCTAGAGCACTATCTTAAGGCAAGTAACAAGATACAATAAAGTAAAAGTTCCAGAGAAGGTACGACTCTGCCTTTGTTGCCTACTGTGGAAACATTCTTGTTAAGACTTGTTATGTCAAGATGAATGAAACTGTCCATAAATCAGAAATATCAATTCCCAATAAGGAAAAAAAAATCTATGTAAATTTATCATATTTATGAGCCTAATTTTTCCTCTTGATTGCCTTGTGAAACCTGTTGAATAGAAGACTACTTCTCATCACACCTCCCTATTTAACTATGTAATATGGATGGTGCAAATGTTAAGAAAGGAACTATAGAGTAAAATGCTTTCCTAGAAATGAATAATCTTTTTTCCCCAAGGTTATGCCCTAACTTAAAGGTTTTTTCTAAATGTAAGAATTAAAATTTTTTATAAATATACTAATGCTGTAATGTCTATTTTTCTTTAAGGATACTTTTAGATAAAATTAATATCTTGAATACATTATGACTCACTGCAGATTTTTAGTACTGATAATATGCTTTTGTTATCCTGGGATACTTAGAATACTGAAAAACTGCAAACACACACAAAATAATCTTGTGACACTTAAGTCCCTTCCCAACATGAGAAATAACTAATTTTATAATGTGATACTTAAAAAAAAAAAGAGTAGGGCAGTAGAATTTTCTGGAATGAATTTGAGCATTCAGTTTGTTGATCAGATCTGGTACTTAATCGTTAATAATAAAACAGTTATTTTGTCACACAACTAACCTAAAGTGAACTGATTAAGAAAAAAAAGGTTTTTTTTCTGTAGTGCAAGAGATGTATCACAGGAAAAGACCTATTTAGCATTTCTTTCAAAAATGATACTCCATACCATCTAGTTACCATGGTCCATCAAGATTTTTTCCAACCAAGATATCTAGAAAACCACACAGATTCTAATGTTTGACAGGTACAATCTAATCTGACAGGTATTACACTGCACTGCATTTTCATGCACCACCATATTATGTTTAAAGATCTGTGTTTCACTTAAGTGTATCTTTTATGTGAGCAAAACCATGTCAGTTTTCTCCCAGTATAGTGCAAGGACATTATTTTCCAAGGACTGTAAACAATCAGGAAGGGAGGTCTGGAGTTGCTTGAAGATGCTGTATATCATACAGCTGCCCCCTTAGTTTGCCAATCAGGATTCCCCTACCCACAGCTGCTAGGATTACTCTGCTGCTTCTCTGCCACTTTAATAGATAAAGGTGTCTACTAGTTCAAAGAAAATCCAAACTCTCCTGTTTGGGGAGGGAATGACTTTGTCGTTCTCTCTTATTTCCTCAAACTTCTTGGGGAAATGAAGCTTGATCATCTCAACACTTCTGGAGTATTTGGAGATAAAAAGTTTCTGTGTGAAGTTATCAAAATTACAAATATCATACATATACATGAGTCAGAATGTAATTTGACTGAACAAAGACACCAAAATAAAAAGCCTAAATAAAAAGCTATGGTACATAGAGATTTTCTGTTCTCCAAATGTGCACTCACGGGCACATGATGTAAAATATTTCAGCATAAAGGAAAATGAGTTTAAGAACAACACAAACCAGTTTGGAAATTCTAGTGTGAATAACTTCCCAGGTATAATTCTTTCTAAAACCTTTTTAAAGATAATAATGCAATTTTTAAAATTTACAGAAATTCTAGCTTTACTGAAGCAAGCCTTGGATTTCATAATGCTAACATAAAAAAATTCTCAGAGACCTATCACAGTTTTATATCCAACATGACTTGAACTCAAGGATTACTGTCCAGTTCTTTTTGGCTTACTTAGGACTCTTAACAAAACATGTTATTTGATTCTTCAAAGCAAGGTCCCTTCCTGACAGCAAAATTCTATTTTGCTGTCATAAACAATTACAAATATACATTTATGAAAACACTGACAATTTGAGGGGCATAATCTATTTTAGACAGTAAATCACTGAGACATCTTCATCCCTTGGGCAGCCCAAACACACAGGTCAGATTTATGAGATTTCACATTGAATTCCCCAGACTTGAAGAAAGATGTAGATATCTACCCTGTTCCTAAGACAGCTAATAAGAAAAAAGGGCACTTGAAGAAAGCAAGCTGTTAGTTTTACTCTATTGTTGTTGACTTCCCAGTTGCAGCATTCTCTAAACAAACACCATTAATAAACAAAAACCTGTAACACTTTAGGTGTTGAGCAACAGTCTTTACTCAGGAAATCACACTGAGATTTCATTTAAGGCTAAATCTGAAATTTTTCTTCATAAGAGAAGTATCACTTATGTAAGTGTAATTGTGCTTCTGAATAAGAATGTTTAGTCTTTGCATTCTTTCTGTCATAGGTTTGCCATCCCTTATATCCAGCATAAATTCCTTATTTTAAACAAGATACATTTTTTATGAGTTAATCCATATTGAGCCAGAACACTGGAAAACTACAACTGTGTTATGTTATTCTATCAGAAGATGATTTATCCCCTAATAATAAATAAGAGAACTTGGAATCAAAATGTAGCAGTATAGAAAACTATGAAAAGGCAGTACCAGCACTACAGAAACAGCATTTAGAAATGTCCTTCCATCCAGGTCCTTTTGATTGTCTTTATAAATTCCTACCTGGAATACTCTGTTTTGTTGAAGATTTAGTGTGTTCCTCCTGTTGGTGGCTTCCAGGAATGATGGGAGGACTGAACATGTCCAACAAGTCCCTGAAAAATACGAATCAAAATATCATTTGTAAAAGCACAGTTTGTATTCCTATTTGCTCTAATTCTTTTGACTATTAAAAAAAATTTCAAAGGAAATTGCAGGTTGAGTGTGATGCAACAAAATCAAGCTGGATTTTATTATGATTAAAAAAACCTTAACAGTTAACACAATTATTAAATGCTAAGGCTTCCTTCGTCTTTTCGCCTGTTCTGTTCATACCAAAAATCTATATTTTAAGTCAAGTTTGCTTTGCAGATTTCAGCTGGTATTGCCCTCTCAGCAAAAGGTGTACATGAGGTGCAATCCATAATCCACAGAGCTATACTTTAAAAGCCTGCAGGACTCACTCTATTCTGAGGAATAGACTTGGAATGAACAAACTGTGGTCAATGAGAGACTGTGGGGGTCAGTTTGCTTAAAAATCCTTATCCTCTCTAAGGAAAAAGGTTTAAAGACAATCACAAGAGATGTGTTTGCTTACCACTGACTTGGCAGCGCTTGGAGCCCCCTGGAATAGGGTGACATAAAGTGGTGTATTATTCACACTCTGGATGGTTGGTGAGTTAGAGCTGTGCTTAGACATGAGATGGATTCCACTAACAGCACAATACCAACTCAGTGGTCATGAACTGTGGGACAGCTGATTTGTATTAAATAATTTAATTTAACTTGAAAAAATTTCAATAAAGGAATGGAATTAGTGATCAGTTTCCTAGTGTTTTTAAGAAGGAAACATTGGATTGAGCCAGGATCTTATTGTTGATAGAATTGTTGCTATTGAAAAAAAAAAACTTTGTTAGGTAAATATGTTATAAACAATTGTTTGTAACTATTTTTTATTGCTATAAAATGTCATGTGTTATAAATAAAAAAATTGTTATTGAGTGTAACATGATTTTAGCTACTGGCAAAACTATACAGAGAACTCTTCTCATCACAGCTGTCATATCTATTTTGCTTCTGTAAAGAAAAAATTTTGATGGGATATTTATCATAGAGGTGGGAGTACGGACCTTCTTCACCTGTTCAATTTGATAGGCAATTTATGTCTCTCCTGAACACTCCTTTGTGATAGCTTTTAAAAATGATTTTTATGTTATCATACATTCATGCAAAGTTCAACGTTCATTTCACATACACCACTTTATGATACACTGTCTTTGATTGTTATAGCTCAAAGAAAGGAAAACAGAACAGTCGTTTTTATTGTTATTGTTACTGCTTTTTATTGCAAACTGAACTGCAGTTTTTTTCACTGAAAAAGTCACTCATATTATACTATCAATCAGAGAAAGATAGTCCTGGAAGGACACGTCTAAATCACAAAGTTAAGACATTCCTTGTCCAGGTGACCACATCTTGTAATTCTTTTCATATATGAAACTCATCTCTGTAAACTGTGCATAGCTGATGTTTCCTTAAGTTCCCTTCTCTCCTCTTCAATAGTAAAGAGCTAGAACACAGTAAAGCTTCCATATAACCATTAATGAGAATAAGTAATTGCAAATTAACATCTGAGCACAGAATTCAAGGGACCTCAGTAAATCATCTCGTTTTGATAGAACCAGATCCATCTTTTTTGACCAACCTATTTGACTGCAAGGCAAGACAATGGAAGGGAAAAATGGTCTTTACATTCCCTTACGTTTCCTTCATGCTGTGGGAACAGCACAGCTCTATGGAGTAAATTAAACTTGGTTTGGGGTTGATTCAACTTATGTCTGGCCATGTCTTTTCCAAAACAAAACATTATACATGCAAACTTGTGCTAGAGGCCAGGGAGATTAGCCAGAGCTGTGGAGGTAACTTCAACATCCATGGCTTCCTCTAGAAGGGATGAAATTTTCCAAAGCTTGACAGATTTCTTTACATTGCCAGACTATAATTGTCTCAACTCAATTGTCCAACAACAAGTAAGTGGTTAATATACTTCTACTTTCTGAAAAGCCTTGATGATCTCATATAAGATTTGCTTCTGACAGAAATCTGGCAAGGCTCAGTCATGTGTTATAATTGCTAAAATATGCCAATTGCTTTTTTTTTTTTTGTTAGTTTTTATGCTACTTCTAGACTCGTTATTGATTCCACATCATCTCCTGTTGGCACGTACGCATAATCTGGGGTGAATCAGGGGACAACCACCTATCTGTTTGCAGTCAAAACGGAAAAAACTAATTTTCTGCCTCAGGAAACAGAACTGCTGGTGTAGAAATCCAGCAAGTAGTATAGCAGATTTAAAGGAAGAGATATTGAATTTTCCATCATTTCAATATGTAAAAAACATAATTCAAAATTTTTTTATACCATCATATTATTTTCACATATATGGACAACTTCCCAACCAATCCTTCTCCTCCTCTGCTGTTCAGCTAATGCCAGTGAGAACTGGTACAACTAACCCACACAGCAATATGCTTGCCTAGACAACTCATTATTAGCTCACTCTATCATTACCCACTGTATTTGCATTCCCTGAATACAGCCAAAGAGTCCTTGCTTACACCAAAGCTTCAAAAGTTTTTAGGAATAACAGTTAAACTCATGATATGATGTCCAGTGGCACGGTAGAACATATTTTCCATTTCTGCTACTGGCATGTGTGGTTTGTGCTGCCTCAGAATCAGCCAACGTAAGTCTAACAGTAGAATAAGACCATGCTCATAGGACGTGGTCAGACAATTGCACTGAAACACAATGTCAGCAAAGGCAATCTCTTGGAGAAACTGCAGCAATTCTAGAGAAGGTAAGATAGAACCGTTAGTGTTAATCTACATCTCTGCTTCCCAAGCTACCCTTTCTTCCAAATTCACTACAGCTTTTTAAAAAGACAGTGATGTTTGAGATCCAAAGAAGAACTAGAATATTTCTGCATGGAAGATTGCTGAAGCAAAAGTGGTGCAAGGACAGAGGAAAGACAGTGTTTGCTTCTAACGAGAATTATCTCAGTCAGACCAACAAATGTAGTTAGAAAAGTAAAGAAGCTTTAGAATATATATGCAGTCTGGCACAAACCAGAAGAGTTTAAAGATACGTGTTTTTCATATAAAATATGTATCAGAGAATTTCTAAAGAAAATAGTTGGCACTTGGAAAACAGAGAGGATGTTGGTAAGAAGGAAAGAAAGATAATAAGGCAATTACCTCCGATGGAAAAGAAAGAGACAATTCATTTAGTGAACGTTGAGGGAGGGAGGTAATCATGTGTCATTAAACCAGTATGTCTGTTAAATTAATAGTTCTTATAACTCAGGAAATTTATGAATTTTAGTTTAAAGTCTCATCTCTGGAAGGTCTTCCTGAAAGATCAAGTCAGAGAAATCAGAGATGGGATGATTTGTGAGTAGCTGGATGATTTTGTCTTTTTGTCCTTCATTTATTAGAGTCAATTCTAATGTAAAGGAGTTGTTCAGCTTCATCTTTATATTTATTTTGCTCCACCTAGTTTAGCACATGAATCATTATTTTCCCTAGTAGGTGCAAGTGTAAGATCTAGGGATTTTGAGGGTTCTAAAGGGAGACAAAGGAGTGTTTATTTATGACAGAGGCAACTAAGATGTGTTGGGAAGTTTAATATTTCCTGTTAAGACAGTTTAGATTCAGTTCATATTTTTTTCTCTCCATGTCCACAAAAAACAAATAGTTTTGCTATTCAAATCCCTCCCACCAAGACAAGTAATCAAAACACTACAATATTATGGATTCACTGTTGACTTAGTATTACTTTTAAGGTTGAAACTTTTTACACAATATGTATTAAAAACTGGTTTATTACTTCCACATGTTACTTAACAATGTTTAAATCAACTTTTCCTAAAATCTTGAAAAAAAACCTTAAAAAAATCTCATGTGTGCTGAAATCTTCTTGACCAAATTGTAGTAGAGAGTAAATACTGGCAGTTGATTGATAAACCTCTGAAAAGTGGGATGACGGTGGTAATTCTGATAGACGCTGTAGTCTAGCAGTTAAGACAGACTTTTCTACAATGAAATCTGCAGTTCTTTTAGGAAGCAACTAAAGCATGTGTGTGTATGCGTGTGCAAGAGAGAGAGAGAGGCAGTGTATGAGTAAGTTTAAAAAAAAAAAATCCTGAAAAATTTGTAGATGTTGCCTCATCTACTCATCATCAAGTAGAGCCAAGCATGGAAACAACCAGCAATATTCTGAGAAATGCAGACTGTGGCCTATGTTCCCATTTATTGTGTTTTTATGTTTACTGAATAAAGAACATTTTTTTGGGGAACTTCTTCAAGAAGCTAGTTTATCTCCTTAAAACAGGAAACCTAATCATGCATTCTGATTAATTAAAGACACTCTATTTATGCTATCAATGCCTCCAGCTGTAATCAATACAATCAACATGCAATAAACTATGTAGAGCTTTCCTGATAACAATGCAGAATGCTAATTATTGTCTTTTGACATTGTGAGTTGCATTGTATGAAGGCTCAGAATAGCTTCCACACACATGCAAAGCAGCATACACTTTAATGCTTGTATGGCATTTCTTCATTATTCTTAAAGCTATTCTCCTTACCAAAATATAATTTTAAAATGTTATATAATCTTGTTATATTATGGTCTTTTCTTAAAAAATACTTTCAGAAAAAAATTGTCATATATTGAAATATCATATATAGCTGAACTGTGATGGAAAGCAGAAGAATGTTTTGGACTTATGAACATTGTTTTCAGTTTTATGACAGTATGTTAAATTTTGCAGAAAATGGCATCCATCAGTAAAATCTGTTGAGAAAATTAGTGATGCTTTATTAAGTAGCACTTACCAATGGCAATGTATCAAAATTATTACCATCAACAGAAATCTGAAGAATCAGAGGATTTTGATTCAAATCTTAATGAACACCTTCGATATTTTGATTTTTTTAACATATGTTTTTGCTATTTAGTCTATCCTACTGGCCAGACTGAGAAAATGGCAAATCACTTAGTATAAAGATTTTTAACATTACTGTGAATTGAGATAGCATACTTGATTGCATTTCTTTTGGATCAGATTTAATTTGTATTACTTAAATCAATGGGATAATTTAATCCACATTATTAACAAAATTAAAACACTTCCAAGTTTTAGTGTGGTTTTGTCTAACAATATATGCAGGAGTGAAAAGGAATATTCAAATTATTCAGTCAGCCTGGCAGTGTACTTAAAAAATGCAAGGTAGGAGCTAAATTATATCAAATCAGGGAATGAAAAAACAACATCAGTTTTGTATCATTAAGAACACATCAAATTGACAGACTATTAAGCATCTGAAGAGTACAATAACATAAATAACACAAAAGAACATAACATATAAAGAAAAAATAACTAAAAAAATATAAAGAACACAAAATATGATATTTAACTGCATAAACTACTTTGTAAATCTTTAGGAATTCTACAGAACTGGCTTGTGTCTGAGTGATGATAAGAGGAGTACGTTTGCTGAATTATTTTTTACAGTGGATAATTTGACTAACTCCGGAGGGCCAGGGAATGCCAAGGTATGAATCAAGAGTATAAAAATATTTTAAGGAAAAAAGGACCAATTCTTGACATTTTGTGCAACTATCAACTAAAATCTCAGCACATATTTCTGTTGTATTAGTAATATTTAATATACCACATGAAGCAAATTCTGCTGCAAATGCTCAAAGTTAATAAGTAATACCTGTCAAAGTGCCAGCTCATATTAGAAGTATGGTTCAGTATAGCCTAAACATCCAATTCAGCTTAGATGAAGACTGATTTCTCTCACCTGTTTGGATTTTTAATTACATATATTTAAGAAGGGTTGTTAAAGACTAACTGTGTTCTTGGATAAATCACCTGGCTTTCTAACACCCCTCACTTATTCCCTGCTACACCTTTTTTTGGAGCATGCATTACTTGTTAGCTTCCTCTAGATTACCAGATCTGAATGTTCAAATATTTACAGATCTGCTGAACTTCATGGATATGTGTAACTTCATTAACTTATATCCGATTACCTATATATACCTATTTGGGTTTTGCTCTGTAATATATTAATGATGTATGGGTGGGTGATGAGAGGCTTTTTTAACAGAAGTATTTCCACAGAAATAAACTCCTCTGTAATAATTTCAGTATTGAAGTAAAGGCTTATGAAGGCTATTAACAATAAGATGTGTTTGTGTTTTGTACAAAGTGCAATTGTATTTGAAAAAAATGTTGAAATCAAATTTCAGATCCTGCCACTATACATGCCTGTAATAACTGAGATGTCATCTTAGCCTTAAATCGTCCATTATTATATCTAAAATGCTTCAAATGATTTCAATTTTTGAACATTCTTAAAGTTCTTAGATAAATATGCTATAAACCAAGAAACATTCAATATTAATTTATACATCAATAACTGTTCAGTGCTACTCAGCTCCAGGTGGGAAAAACAGAGTGAGGATACAGAAGAAGATACACTACCAAAAGAATATGGGGTATACTTACACATACAAATCAAGGATTTTTGAATGCACGTTTTAATAAAATTATTGAAAAATAACATAAATACACTCATCCATATAACTTCACACGAATTGAAAGCTCTATTTTTAAAAATAACTGCCCCAAGTACTTAAGGGCAATCTGTCAATACACTGATGATTAAAAAAATGCAAGTCATGAGCTACATTGTATTATTCTCCTGGAGTGTTATTGTAGTTTCAAAATATCATTAAATCAGCACAAACCAACTCTTACCATTTCCTGCACATTTTTCACAGAGCTGCATTCTGACTATGAGTAATCTGTTAATCTGTTCTTTGCCTCACAATCCGTCAAAATGACAGATTCATTCCATCCCTAATACATAATATCTTCATTTACTGTATGCCTTACTGGAACTTTCTTTTTTGCTAGCACTGAAATTTAGAAAATCATGAGCATATTTACAGAATGCCTTTTTTCTTCCTTCAAACCACCTCAGCAAGTCCAGCCTGCCAAGTACCATACTTCTAATGCAGGCAGAGATGCCTCTTTAAAAACAAAATTATTTAATTTTCAATGAATTAGTAACTAAAAAAGAGAACATAAAATGTAGAAGTGCAACTGTGCAAGAAAGACTTGAATCTGCTGCTCTTAAAGTCTTAAATCTGTAAATGAACTGGTTTATTGGTGCTAGATTAGATTCCAGGATAACAAAGGAAATGTGAATTCTACTTATTAAATAAGATATTTAGATAGTGTAAGGTGTTATTACAAGCGTGTACAGTATAATCACACTGACTGGTATTAGCTGAAGTTTTGCCCTATTAACAGTATCCTGTTTTTCTTTCATTATCAAAGTTCAAATGATAAATTTGTGCAGGTTATTAAAAACATGCACAGTCATCTACATCAGTCTAAAAATATGAATTACCTGAATTTGGAAGTTTAACAGCTTAGTAATTAATATACTGTACTATTTGGTCAATGTTTTGCAGCATGAAACTTCTCTCATAGCTTCTGCTAAACACCGCTAACACTGGAATTTATTTACACCTCTAGTTCATCACCATGTTGGCTCACTGGCTGGACTACAGCCTCAGTATTCACTAGCAATATAAATGACACTAGTAGGGAAAACCCCCAGTGTTTTATCATCCAGTTTAATCCTTCTTGCTAGTTTTGATTCATCTATCAGAAGATCAGCTGTACACATTGGAAGTAATGAATTTGCAAACGCAGGTTGAAATTCCTTCATGTTAATCTAATCTTAAGCAAGTAAATTCTAATAACTACATCAGATAGCCATCGATCAGTGAATCAAATGGATTTCCACATGTAATGAACTGTCCATTAGGTAGGGTGTGCTTCCTTTTTTTTGCACATTTGTAACAATTAAGTAAAGAATTGTTAAAGTTAAATTTTAATATTCCACCAGTTCAGGAAACACCTGAATCTAGTACCTAACTAGTCCTGTTGCAATTAAAGTAATTCCTTTTCTCCACAGCCAGCCACCAACAGCATTTACCTGTTCTGTGCATCCTGGATGTAGGCTGCATCCCATTTAACTTTTAATGGATGACATGGAGCCAGAGGGCTTTTAAAAATCAATGGAGAGACATGACTCAACAGAGCACTAGCTTTAATACTATCAAACTTATTAAAGGTGATGCTGTTGAATGTTTCTAGTCTGTGAAAACTACCTTTCTTTTTTAGACAAGTAAAAAAAAAAAAAGTACGCAAGAAAACTCTGACCTTTTAGTATATGAATGCAATGAAAGGTAGAGCATGAAGCTGGAAACTTGATCATCACCAGAAAGCGAGAAGTATGATACCTCAGTTTAATTCTTTAAAAACATCAAGTTTTGCCAACAACAAATGTAAAATAACATAAAGAAATCAAAACCAACACTCTTGCACAAGTGATACTGGAATAGCAGGGAAGGGAGGTGTGGGCATTTGTGCCCTTGGAAACCCAGACAGTTTTGCTCTGTAAGAAAATGTATGCATATGGGATATCAGTCAAGGAGTCTGATTTGCCTGCATTTAAATTTAAAGCTTCCAGTTCAGGAGGAGGATGGAGGAATAAATATATATTTCCAAAGATGGGGGGCTGGTTAGTGGTAGCAAACTTTTTCTCTCCAGAAAAGGGAACAATACAAACATATTTGGAAGCTCGCTTGCCCTGTCAACTACTCGAACACCCCCAGGCTTTAAGAGTTGTCAGAAGCTGGACTGAGACCTTAGGTGCTGGCTTGTAGCTGGACCAATGTGTCTTGTCATCCATAAACACTGGAGATCCCCTGGAAGAAGACACACTGGCAAAGGGCCAGTGCAACACTTAACTGAGTACTGAAGGAGAGATTGCAACACTCTGAACAGGGAATTGAAGACTTGTTATGAGATAACACCTATCTCTTCCTTTCAATCTAAGAGATCTTAGGGTAAAATCTTTTACTGCCTATTCTCCATCTCTCTATATAAGCATGGTCAGACAGCTCTGCTTGGGTGGCTCAGAAATATTCAGAAAAAGGGTGGAACCAATTAAAAAATATTCTTAATAAGTCCTGAAGCTACAAATAAAAAGAGATAAACTACCTTATATTAACATAGATGCAATAGCATGTTTGAAAGCATTTGCCATGTTTTATATTCAAACCCTTAATGTATATGCTGCCATGTTTTCAGGTTCTCAGATTCCCATACAAGGAAAAGCAAATGGCTTTTTAGATTATTTTAACAAGCTTTTATGTGTTAGCAACTTGGTTCTCAACAACCTTTCTGCAGCTAAGCTTTTTACCATCACGATTAAAAAAATTAACCTTTTCAATTAGATGTCTCCTGTGCCATTTGCTTTGTTTGTCATGTTCTTTTTCATGCATATTAGAGCCTGACAAATGCAGCAGAACTTCACTAATTCAGATTAACGACTGGGAGACCTATTGCAAATTACTCTATTTTGTGGATGAGTAAAGTAACTGAACAATTACAGTGAAAAACCAAAGTACATTTCATGATACATTGTTCTTGTTCACTTATTTTGACAACTGTTGTGTAATTTTATACTACTTCATAATGTAATATTGTCTGTTTTGCAGAAGTAGTGGAGTTGTATGACTATGATCTTGTAATGAATCATAAAAATAAATATGCTTCTTTGTTTAATCTTTAAAAATTACTTCTTAACTTTCAGTTATTCTACTATTTAAGCCTTTGATCGGAAATATGGGAGACAAAAACCTTTTGTCTGAATTTCACAGCATGCATGTAGAAGAATTCCTGGTGTAGTGCAAATAAATGTTATAACTACAATCCTTCTTTTACTGTAGGTAAGTTTAATCTTACTGAATCTCTCAATGGTATAACAGCACATCAATCAGCTATTGGAATGTTAAGTTTTCATCTGGGATGGATGAGAATACTTGGATGGTAGTCTCAAAGCTGAACATACATTTAATACTTGAGAGTTTGCAGTGGATGTGGTTTTGTGCTGGAATCATTGATATATTATGCAAATTTCAGGTGCCATGATAATGGCAAAATTTACGGCAACAATAGGTTCTAAAAAAAGACTTCTCTAACAGAAACTTTCAAAGAAAGTGAAAGAAATAATTTACTTCCTAAAATCAATAGGGTGGTCAGAGTTATGCAGAGAAAGAGATGTTCATTATATTTAACTAATATATCAGAATTTTACCAATAATCAAGTTTGAAAAGTACTTAAAAATATATTCAGTTAAAGGAACATGTTTATCCATTTCATGATTCATTTATAATTAGAGAGATACCTTTACTAAAAAAGGGAAAAGTTATTAGGTTTTAAAATTGTTTTTGCCTTTTTTTTTTTTTTTTAATTGTAGAGGAAAGAAGAATGATGACATCCTGATCAGTCTAATGTAACACATATAGGTTACAATGACAAGACAGCTTGTTTCAGTCAGCCCATACCAAGCCCATGTGAAGTGAGGGCAGTGACTATTAATCATTTGTCAAAGACTGCAGGCCCTTATCAGCCAGTTATAGATACAAGGAACTTTATATCGCATCCACAAGTGGCAAAGCTCCAAAGGACTTAAACCACAGTACGGCAGGGACACTTTTTATAGATAAAACACAAATCTAGACAAAATGCTGGCCTGAATTGCATCATATTTCCACTTAGCAAATTTTAGTAAACACTTTATAATATTACTGGTTTTCCTTAAAATTTTAGGGAGCACTATACTCCTTAGTTTTAAAAGGTGGTTTTTTTTTATTCACAACAAAACCATTGCTGGAATCTAATTTAAGCACAAAAAAACCCACTGAAGAAGCAACTGACTTCTATGTAAAGAACAGATAAATCTAGCTTATTTTTACAACTTAGCCACTGGAATGGCTTGAGGATGGTCCTGAATCCTATCACTTTAGAGCAATAGTAACACCCACTTTTCACAGCAAAACCTATGGAGATAATAATCTCCATGGATGCAGGTCAGAGTGTCATGGAGAAGAACAAGGCTGGAAAGGGTAGATGGAAACCTGATAAAATGACATCTCATTGCTTCTTCAGATTCTTGCTGGCATTTTGGGACTGACAATCTATATATTCAGCTACAGATAGACTCTCAGTATCAGTAAAGAGGCTTAAGACTCCTGTCCTGTCCCCACATTGGGTCATGATCATCCATCAGGTGGGGAGAACTCCAGCACATAAGGCTGGATGGGTAGGGTACACTATATACTGATGCATACCCACACTGTCACATACCAGCCTGACCAGCTTCGAGCAGCACAGAGGAGATAGAGGTGGAGCTAACAAGGGAGTACAGTTCTATTTACTCCTGGTAATTTCGTGCAGTTAACCCTGACCAAGCCCACAGCAGAGGCACAGACAATACTTCAAGAGATCATTTTCACTGATTGATACACTAATTAACTTTTGCAGGTTCTGTCCACCCTTGGAAAAGCTGTCAGCCCCACATATATAGAGTAGCTTGGGGAAGCTGTTGATTTTAGAGCTGTTAACACATGAAACCCACCAGCCACTAATAGGGACAACAAATTTAACTTCAGTTTAACAATCATTTTCATTTGTGAATGAAAAACAGCTTGATCACTCATTCTTTAGTTTGAGACCGCTGATCAATAGAGTTTCTCATAAAATGATGCCTGTGTTTTATGTGCAGATCTTATATTCTTGGCTATAGTCCAAATCAGGCAGATATTTACTATCATCAAATCTCTGTGCCCACAATTCACTATGGGAATACTTTTTTTTTTTTTTAATCATGTAGACTTAAATGTCTGGGTAAAACCTAACTGAAAATTTGGCTGTGTACATTTTGTATGAAATGACTTAAGTAAAATGTACTTGTGAAACATTACCCAATGGAATGCTGAAATATTTGTGTCCTCCTTCAGAGCAGTTTCTGGGCAACAGCTGTTTGAACTTCAGAGGAACAAATTTTATTTGGTAACTTGAGAAGAGTCAAGTAGGATGCCAACAGAGGATCGGGTGAGGCAATGCTTATAAAGATATGCTTCAACTTATAAAAAAAAATAACCTCTCAAAGATAGAAAAATGAGCCTTTATCAGAAATAATTTTTCTAGAGAGCATCTGTAGAATTTCAGAAATTCTATTAATAAAATCAGGCTCAAGTGATCTTTTTCAAAGAGCAGCTCTACATTTTGCAGTTCAGTATCGTTGAAATTCCTCTAGAATACTTACTTTCTTTCAGCATTTCTTTTAATGAAACTTCCAAACTTTCTATGACACACAAATATTTTGAAAGACAAAAGTTTACTACATAGATGCAGGATACAAAGGAATTTACAGTCCCTGCACTGGAGGAAGAGGTAACAGATAGCCACAGCTTCCTATTTGGAGAGAAGAGAGCAATTCTGAGGTTCAGCTAGGACCATACAGCACATCAGTCAGTGGGAACTGCATAGCTATGGCTTGAAACACTGCACATCATCTTGCTCATCTGGTTCTGCAGCCTCTGCAGTCAGCCTGTCTCCTTTCATTAACTGGTTCTACGCCTCGCAAAGCAGCATGATGTGGAGGTGATTTGTATTGCAGCAGCAATATTCTTGGCAGACTATGACCTTTACCCAGTGGAACCAATGGAAAATTAGCCTAGCTGGGTCTTTTTATTGACTGCATTCTGTTATCTTCACAGGTGCTTTCTGTCCTGGGTTGTTCTTTCATTTTACTATGGACAGAAGCTACATTTACTGGACAATAGCCTCCACATCGCTTTCTTTCCATTTCCACAAAATATCAGTACTACATTTTTTAAAAGTTACTCGAGACCTCTCAAATTCTTTATCGCTCTTTACAATAAACTATTTGTTGTTTCAGTAAGTACATCATGTAACTGTATTCATGCCATGACACTTATACTCACTCACTTACACAGGATAGATCACTTTTTCAAATATTTTGTGTGTCCCTGTACATAGCTACAGTAGGCTTACAAAGATTCAGACATTTTCCAGTTGCTCATACATTACTTCTTAAAATTGGCTTTAAAAACAGTTTAGGAACTAAGGTATAGAATTACCATTAATTTTATCAGTCTCTCATTTAGGTACACACCCTCTGTGAAAAACATTAAAGAGTTTTCCATTATAAATGAAAGGTAATGATGTGAATAATGGTATTCAAGTCACATCTTCTCCAGTTTTTATATCATGATGTAAACTAACCCCATAATTTTGTCATCTTCTGTATTTACAGCCCAATAATGCTTTTCTGGCAGTTCACAAGGGCTACTGAATTTATGAGGCACTTGCAAGTCAGGTGTTTTACGAATACTTTGCCTCATTTCTCAAAAATGATTTCTAAAGAAATTTAAGTCTACTGTGTGTACTGGATTAAAATAGCTTAAGAACTAAGTCGTAATTTATACTGTTTTGTTTTAAATTTTATTATATGGAAATACAACTTTTCATTGTTGATCATATTAACTTGATATGATGAAATACTTTATTTTTACAGATAATGGTGTTTATTCTGTTTTTCGCTATATAAAATGTACCGAGTACCAAACTGACTTAGCACATGCATAAAAATAACTTAATAAAACTTGACTCAACCAACGTATGGACAAAAAGATGACAAACAATGTAGCTTGCACTAAAACATAGGGAATTCTAATGCCATCAAAATTATGAACCTGTTTCTGGAACAGAGAGTCCTCAATAAAATGTCAGTCACAATACTGATACCCGATATCTGTGGACTATCATCAAGTGTCTCCATCCACTTCATCCACTGTAACAATTATAAGGACAAAGATAGTTCCTTTGACAACCAGCACCCAAAGCAAAGAGGTTTTCTAGACTAACATAAGCACTTTGATTTACATGTGAAAGGAAACAGGAATCCAGGATTATATTTTAACTCCAGAAATATATTGTGTGCACTAGGAAACATATGGCTGCATGTTGCAATAACTGATGTATCTGGATGAAATTGCACAGCAAGTTTCATAGTGTTCACTTCATAAAATCAACCAAGAAGATAATAAAAATGTTGATGGCAAGTGAGACAAGTGACTGAAAACATCTGTGTGAGGAGAAATGCATATTATCCTGCACAACTGACTGGCAGTGCATTATCATAAAACATTTCAGATTGTTGATAAGAGATAAAGAAGTTGTATCTGAAATGTCCTCTCCTATCCCTCCCAACACACATACATTGTAAAGTTAAACCTTGGAAAAGCAAAATCCACATAAATCACACCAAGTCAAATTGAAACAGGACTACTTTTAAAAATAAGTACACCTCTTGTTCAGGCTGTTAAAAAATTGACAAAGTGATGTTGGGGTTTCACAGGTACAAGGCAGTTCTGAAACTGGACAACTGATTTTGATTGTCTCAATTTGATTATTTCTCCCTAGTCACCCTCTCCCCTTGTCCTCAAATCCCCATCTCACCTTATATTACAGTCACAAGGATTTTGTTGCTGATTCCAAACAAAACAGATCAAGCTAAAAACTTGACAGTCAGAATATGTTGTAGACAGGATCCCTTTGAACTATCCCACAGCATTGTTAATACCTTCTCCTGACTGGGCTATCTATTGAAGAAACCTGTCTACATAAGTAGCATTAAAATCTTTTGTAACAAATGGATTCCCTGACACCTACAGTCATGTACAGAATTCTAGTTCTAAGCCTTCAAAACAGAGACAGAGAAAGAAATGAGAGTGTACGTACGTCAGATAAGGATGATCTGCTGAATCACGCATCAAAGCAAGTGTAGGAGCAAGGCCTATATCAGTTACTTTAAATACACAGTGGTACATCCAAACCATGCAGAACTCAGGTCTGCATTCCAGGACAACACAGACATACTGCAGACAATGACTAAAATGAGCAATAGTAAAGCCCTCTGAGAGGAGGTTGCAATTGAAAAGAGATTTAAGATTAAATCAAAGAATGTCACATTTAATATTCAGAACACTCTAACTGAATCCTTGCTGCCTGAACTATAAATGGAATCTTACCGTGGGTTAGAATGAAAAAGTAAGCTCATTTCTTTCTGATAGTGATGCTCCTGACTGATGGGCTATGGAAAACAAAAAATAATAGTGAGCAAATAACTTTGCAAATATTCTTTCAGAATGTTTAGAAGCATGTAAGAGATCTTTTATGAGTGTACACATTTGCAGCTTCTGATATTAGAATTTTACAGTCTTTTTTCTTATCTGTGAAATTTCAAAGGGATATTCAGATCCTAGCTGTGCAAAAGTGAAACTTAACAGACGATTCTTGTCTCTGTGGAAATACCTATGAATTAAGAAGTTGACCACATAGTCATTTCTCTACTACCTGTGACAGTGTTGGGATAGAGTCAGGAAACTTCTGTGAAGGAAGGATGGCAAAGTCTTGTCTGATAGAAAAGTTTGGACTGTACATGTATAGGAAGCATGGTGCAGGGAGTGTCAGAAGGATCTGTGCAGAGCCAACCATTCCTAAGACTAGATAACACTGAGTCAGAGCTAAGAGGGCTGGCAGGCATGGTTCCTCTCCTCAGAGGCACCATTAACAGTAATCTTAGCAGTTCCAAATTGAAGTCTGCTGAAGCACATGTGCTTCTGTATGGCACTGTCAATTTGAAACCTGGGTTAAGCTCTTAATTAATAGCTAACAGTGGACTGTATGAATACTCAGAAATGATGACAATTTTCCACAGTCTTCAGATCTTACCTACCCATTGTAAGAAAGGGCCCCAAAGGCTTTAAACTACATTTGGTTTATGGCATTAAAAACAGCTATTTGCATGAAAGATCAATATTCATAAACTAGTATAAAAATTCAAGAATTTAAAATTCAGGAATACATTTTCTCTCGGTCTATATATAATGCTTCCAGAGGAGACCCCTGCTGCCATTATCACACACCTCAAAAGCAGTTCTAAGCAAATCACTGAAGCAAATGCAAAAGAAGTGAAAATGCAAGCATACATTAACAATACTTGTACAATTTAGTACAAGAAATGCTAAAAATAAATACTAAGCATTATGAAAGCAATTGCTTTTTTACAGAAATCAATATGAAAATGAGTATGTTATCATGGTTTCAGGAAGTGGGGAGGGATGTTGTAAAATATATGTTCAGTATGAATGACATTCTAATTACTGCCAAATATGAGTCACTGCCTGGTGGTGTATAGTGCAATTCCCAAATGATGGCTAGCGGAAGACTAAGGATGAGACAAAGTGAATTAGTCAGCCTATGAACCAGAATATCTGTCTAAATAATTTTTAGTCTCATTTCATAGTAAAGAATAGTCTGCCTCAGTTTTGCAATTTGACTTGATGTGAACAGATCCCTCCAGGGGTTGTCAAACTGAGCTCTCAGTTGGAATAATTCTGGGTTTAAATATCACTCCTCTTGTCTGTCAGACTTCAGTTCTGCCAGACCATTTTTGTGTTAAGTGGCTTTCTTTTTTGAAACATCACAAAGGAGGCCAGAAAACCTTCCACAAATTAGGTATGAACCTGGAAGTACTCTTTCCAATATTTTGCAGATCAAAGCTTATGTGACTGAATTTATATTTAGGAAGTTGCTTGGGGAAGCAGTAATCTCTCTTGTCTGTGAGTACTCCTCACTCAAAAGACAGGTCTTAGTGGTGAGAATATTTTGGAGTCTACTAAATGGAGCATTATACCACTACAAGCTTTTAGGATATATATCAATGAGCAACCTAGTAGAATCTTCCTTCTCCTTCGCATTTCTGACTGAGAATAAGGGACCATAAGCAATAAGATATCCTGAATTCTCTCATATAAGATCTTTCTCCAGAATGTTTATGTTCTATCTAAAGTGGTGTCTGAAATTTGGAAACGGCTATCCAAGAAGCTGAATGGGTCAATTCCCTGACAGGGAAGAAAGGTCTTACTGGATCTCTAGAAAAAAACCAAAGCATTTAATCAGAAATGTTTTGTAAGCTTTGCAAATTTTCTTAGATAATTTGTACATATGTGGGTATAAACTTCACATTATACTCTGCAATATATAGAACTGTGTCTTTCATATTGTTGCAAAGCTAATATGGAATTCCATAAATCTTAAGTTTTAAGAAAATACTCAGGTAAGACAAGGTTAAATAAAATATTTTAAAATATTTAATTTTACATACACATATTATTGATTTGGAACTGTGCCCCACACATATTTACAAGGGTTTACAATTCTCCTTCAAAGTAAATAAACTTTAAAATAGAACATTTTCATATTTATAACTGACAGCTATGCAGGGTAACATATACTATTCGAAGCTACTTTATTCCTTTTTGGCTGTCATAGTTTACAGCAGCTGCTAAACAACTCACATTTCAACGATTTCTCCTGACAGCATATATTCAGTTCTTGGTAAACTATTGTAAAATACAGTTTTAGTATATCTGTTTTATGGTTGTTTAAGAACATCTGTTCTAACTGCAACTTAGCAATATGATTGATCTGCATGCCTTTACATTCACAAGGGTTTCTCAGATTCATTAGAGTCAGGAACATGAGAATTTTCAATGAACCTGGAAATCAGACTAACAAAAGCAAGTGATGAAAAAATAAACTCACTAAAAATGTGGTTTATATATAAAATATTACTTTGATACATAAATTCACTATCTAACATTATATCCTGCCCTACCTTGCAAAACATCATAGGTATTTAAAAATGAAAGATACACAAAAAGCTGCCTTCTGGTGGTGCTGTTGCCATAGATTCCACTAAGGGACAAAAATGCTGTATAAAATGAACGAAAATTTGGAATGAAAATACTTCTTTCTTATCTTTGAAGAACATAAGAGAAAGCGATAGATACTACTGATTTAAATAATCAGAAAGATACAACCTGGAAACACATGTAAGCATGAAAGCTTAATCATGACAAGAATTTCAAGCTGTCCTTAATTTCTCAAACTACAATACAGGGATTTTTTCTATTTCTTTTCTATATGCTGCATTGCTAGAATCATTTGCCTATCCAACTGTAAGATGGCTACAGATACATATAAACTTTTTTGCAGTTTGTACATCTGATTTTGGAAGGATTGATCATTTGCAAATTCTCTTGACTCAAATGAGAGTGGTACTAAAGAACAGTGACACAAAAATATTTTTTTTACTCTACACTTTTTTTTTTTTAACATAACATATATAATGAATAAATATACATATGAGGAAAACCCCTTGGTAAAAACTGGAAGGTGAAGAAACAATGACTACTCATTTTATGTCTTACAGCAAGACCTAAAATGAAGACTGAAGTCCAGGAGGAGCAAGCTTTGAATATGCTCTGGTCTCTCCAGCTAGGCTGTAGTTTGATCTCTCAGTTATGTAGACTACCTACGCATACAGTAACACATTTACTGCACAAGTGAATGCTGGGTATGGGGATTCACTGAAAACAGCTGTATGAAATTATCTGATAGATTTATAGATTTGAAAGCCAGAGGGAAGAATTAGATCAACTCATGATCATCTATCTATCTATCTATCTATCTATCTATCTATCTATCTATCTATCTATCTATATATCACAGGCTATTAAACTGCAGATCACCAATAAAAGCCACTGAACATCAGATCTAGAACTGAATGAACCATGAAGTGGGTCCCTCTGAATATACTCTACTCGTAGATAATTCTCTGCTGACTGCTTTTGATATTTTCAGTTGACCAGTTCTAAATTCATTCAAGGTGTGCTTTATCAATATTGTATGCTGCTCATTTTAAAACAAATATGCACAATGCTCTTAGCTTGTTACATCTAAGCAGTTCCTTATCAATTGTAACTTTACCAGTAAAATTAGATATTTTGAACAGGACATATTTTCTATAAAACGATCTTGACTATAATTAACCATATTTCCATCCTTTAAATCTCTGTCAGAGAGATTCTGAATCCCACATCCCACACCAGATTTTTCACTGTTTTGACAATGATATCAGACTAACTGGCCTACATTAACTTTTTCATTTCAGCTATCCATTTGAATACTGGCACAGTATCACTACTCTCAAAGTCTTCTAAAATGTCACAAGCATATGAAAATATACTAAAATTTAACACCGGCGTACCAAAAATGCCCCAAAGGTGGAGGGAGAGGGCGGTGCTTTTGAAAGCTTCTGTGTTAAAACAACTTGAGGTGATTAAATAATCACCTTCTCTAATAAATGTGGTTTCTAACCTTCTTAGACACTAAAGATCTAGAAAAAGAATTATCACATTCATATGAACACTCTGATTTTTTTCCAAATATTGGAAAAGAATTACATCAATGGAAACACAAGTCCAAAAAAAATACTCCAAAAACTTGTACCACATCTATGAACAGCTGGTGCTGTGGTAGCTATCTCAGAAAAGAAAATATGAAGTGAATCAATAGATACTGTGGAGTAACCAACATTGTACTGGTACAGAGAGTCTCTTTGCATAAAGGCAGAGGTATACAGGTAAGGAGGACTGGGGAAGTTGAATTTCAGCAGTTTGTTGTATCAAGGGACTAAGTGGTTTATCCTTATCTGAGAAAGATTAGGTTTGCTTTCTAAATTACCTCTTCTGGAAATAAAGTTCTTGCCATTAAATCTTAAAACCTCAATGTCAACCTTGCAAAATGCAGAGGAGAAATCTGTCAAGGCTGTATGTGTAAGACACAGCAATACTTCAGTCAGTTGAATGAAATTTGAAAAACTTATCCTCAAAGACAAATATGTTGCATTTTACACTTGATTTATGTAGAGAAAGATGGCCACAAAGGACTATTATTAAAAATTACAACTATATTATATTACAATTTAAATAACTAACCTATTATATCTAAACACTTTTTTAGACTGATACTATTAGTCTGAAGCTACAGAAGCCAATCAAGGCAGTAAGATCCAAGAACTGCCTTTGCAATCATGTTGTGCTTCACTGAATTCTGGAGCAGTACATTTTACTTTAAAAGTTCATTTTGTTTTAGTCATGTAATTTGTATTAACCAAACCTGACGTGTCTAAATATTCTTATCAATTTCCTTATAATTAAACTACTAAAAAATTAATGAGACTGCTATTCTCTTTATTTGAGTTCTATTTGTCCAGTCTTGCAGTTTTACACCATGTTTGAGCCTATTTAGTGAGTACTGAGAAAATGCTTCAGAAATATGATGAAATCAATTAAATGTGTAATGTTGACATAGCTTAAATAGTTAAAACTAATAGTTCTCTGATATCCTGCAAAATATTACTGTGCAAACCAAATTCTTATTTGTACAATTACCCACTTATCAAGAAATCTCTCTTCATTTGAAACCTTCATTTACCAGTGTACCAAAAAGTTCCAGTGCTGTGTTGATCATTCACCATGAAAAATGGCTACTACAGGCCTCTATTTGGGTCCTGTAGATCCTGGAGGTAATTTGCCCCTAATATTTTAGAGCATTTACCCTACAACAGCTTATATTGGGGCAACACAGCAGTGTTTACTCTTTAACATTGGATCTGCCTCTGAGAGTTGTGTGGTGTGCTTTACTTATGCCACATTCATTGTTTATTATTGTTTCACCTCTAATAAAATAAGAGCTGTGTTGCTGAGATATAAATAGAGTATGAGGTTATCCAGTTTTACAGCAGCTCCTGAAAGTACCTTTATACAGTTGCAGAAATGTTATTCTGTGATTTCATACATTCAATACTCTTCGGTGGACTGCAACAAATACTCTGCTTCTTATAAAAGTATTGTCGCACAGTGCAGCTGTGTGTGATTTCATACCACTTTGTACCAGGACAAATAATGATACAAAGGATAAAATAAGAGAAGGATCACATACTAAGTGTTCAGAACTACTGCAGATTTTTGCTGCTGTTCTCCTGCTTCAGTCCTTTAAATGGTTAGCTTTTCAGTAATGAGACTATCATTGTAAGAAGCAATTATTTTCCATTACTCACACTGTAATGCAGTTGCTGACTGCTATATCTGGTTTTCATTCATTTTGGAACTATTTTTAAGTACTATATCACACACCTGCAGGTTGTCAGCCACTATTGTGACAAGCCGTACAGCCTACATGATTATTCAGGATTCTAGGAAGGAATATATATAATAGATTTGCTCTCTGTCTACGTTGATACTAGAGAACCTGCTGGAAGTGCATGCATTTTGGTTGCATATTTTACTTGGTAAGTTCTAAAAAGCATTTAGTAATGATACCTTAAATTTCAAAGCTACTAAAAAAATGTCAATATTCAAGACCTGGAGTATCAGAAATGATAGAAGCTATATAGAGAAAACACCGTAGGTTTAGACTTACTGGTGGGAAACAAGAGTTCCAGGTTGCTGTACCATCACTGCTTGTACTTAAGCTAACATTATAGTTGTCTATCTGTGATGCACTCAGCCCATGTGAGATCACAGAATCCCTTAATTCTTCATTTTGTTGTCTCTTCATGCTAGCCAGCATCTCTAGTTCAGTTGAACTCAGTTTATTTGTCTGGTAGTTTTTCCAGTCATAATCCTGTGAAGTAAAATGGAAAAGTCAACAATATAGACAGGATCATGGAACACAATATCTGAATGAAACAGATACTTTGGAGAATCGCTTGGGGAATCTTCAAGAAGCTAGAACACTAAAAGAGAAACAAAATATTTACTAGATTAAAGATTAGTTAACAGATTTCTGTTCAGCTATGAAGATCAAGCATATTTACACATAAATACATGAAGGAAGAAGAACATAAACACTGTTATGGACTGCTGTTTGGATCCAGGGTGTTTGGTGAAGTTTCTGTTCCACTGCAATTAAGAACAGAAGATAAAAGAAGGCTTTCAGAAGTTCAGAAATCCAGCAGCTAAAATTGCTTAAGCATTAAAGGCAAATCTTGAAATAAACTCAATCACACAGTTATCATAGTATCATAAACACCGTCAACATAACATTTAGTTGTTTGTCAAGCACAGCATAAAATTTCCCTGGAAAGCTACACGTTAGCACTAAAGTTATTTTGGTTACTTGGTAGCATATATGTTTTAAAATAAACATCACTATATTTTCATTTGTCTTTATACTTACTGGTTGAATCGTTAATGTAACTCTAATAGCTATATCAAACTTGATCCACAGGCCAAAAGCTAAAAACATGTACTAACTATTTTGTAATTTGCACTTATGCCTCACAAAAGCACTCATGATAAGATTAAGTTCACCCAACCTGCAGTGGTATCATCTTTGTGTAAAGAACTCCTTCTTAAAGGAAAACTTTCCCTTTTTTAAAGGGTCCACACGGATTGTTGTTTCACAAAGTAACAGGTCTAATACTCAAGGTCTCTAGTTTTGGTTCTGAATGGAATTACAAAGCATTTCATTACTAGGAAGAAATTCTTTCCTGTGAGGGTGGTGAGACACTGGCCCAGGTTGCCCAGAGAGACTGTGGCTGCTCCTCCCTGAAAGTTTCAAGGCCAGGTTAGATGAGGCTTTGAGCAACCTGGTCTAGTGGAAGGTGTCCCTGCTGATGGCAGGGGGGTTGGAACTGGATGAGCTTTAAAGTCCCTTCCAACCCAAACCATTCTATGATTCTGTGATTCAGTTATTCAGCTCCACAGAGGTATGATGTATACAGCCCACAAAAGACGTTATAAATTGGATATTGATTTCTTTATTTTAAGAAACCATGCAAAAAGATATGTGTATATTCTAGATTTTAATGTATATTGCTTAGTATTATGCATGCAAAGTACTCACTTTCACTAGAAAGACTGTATGACAACACAGCTGAAAAAGGAGGTTATTTTCAGTGACACAGTATTTTTTTCTGTTTTAGGGAGTTCCGTATACCTTAATAAAAATGTATTTTCTGGGAATCAGAAAAACATTATTGTCCATCAGATCCTCTTTCCTGCCAGCTTTTTTTGTCCTTGGGATCAGAGCAAAGGCAGATAATGAAGGATACTACATCACTTATTTCCTCTCCAAAAGTTTAACTGAGGATACGCTCATAGATTCATTCAGAGTGTTGAACTCCGCGTGTAAGATGTGCAATACAATGCACACTGGAAGGGAATTCTGGATCAAGGACAGACGGAGAAAACTCCCTTTTTAATAATACATGTAAATGGCATCACACGATGAACAGAACCTTGATTTCAGCTCAAGCTCTAGGATATTTCACTAGTTTTAGAAGAAAAACATGTAGCACATTTTTATTTCCTGATGGCTGCCATAAAAGAAATCAACAGTTATTATAACAATAGTATGTAAAATAATACCTACTATTTTAATTCTAGTTAAGAAATTAAGTACTATTCAGTAAAGATTGCTGCCCAACATTAATTTTTTGGGAGCAGCAACTCTATCATACCTTTTTGATGTTTCATTCTGACTACCATGACATTAGATTTCACTCAAAGCCATCTATTGCAAATAACCAGGCAAAAAGAAAACTAGTACTGAAATAACAAAGTAAACCACCTCTGATGGGAAACGTGCCTGCAAGCTGACAATCTGCAGGTAAATATATAATGTAAAACAGGGTTTATGACTGAAGTGCACTCACATGGAAACAATTGCATGTGCAAGTATGCAAATTTTTGTGAAAAACACAATTCTAAAGGCTATTGCAAACATTTTTGACTTTTTTACTATATATCTCAAATTCTTAACTCAAATGTCTTTGCAAAGATTTTTTCTATGGAATCACCTCAAGCACTCAGAAGCTACTTTTTGGCACAGATAAATTTAGTCTGCCATTTTGTACAAGGTATAAAAAGATGACAGAAGCTGTTAGCATAGCTGCCGCTCTTTTTTTACCTCTGGCTTTTGAGGTCCAAGATTCACTCCTGAATAGCATGATCATTACAACCATTTTTAATCCTGAAATAATACGTGATGTTTTCGCTAGACCCTTGCTGAATGCAAGTTATAAGCTCAGTTACTATTAGTTATTTGTTCATTTCATATGAAGCTTGCTATGTCACATCTGGAAAGTCTGCTTTGCTCTGATGTATTAGTAGTCTATCAGATCTACAGCTGCTATAACTTTTATTGATCTTACTGAAGATGCTGATTTCCTGTTAATTTTCCTATATAGAAGCCTCCTGCATTTATGTGGTTATTATAAGAGAAGGTTTGGCTTATCTTTCTTACCTCATATACAAAGCAATTGGTATGCAGTCATTAAAATGACAGCATGAACTAGTGCTATGCAGAATAGAAGCACTAAGCATTGAAAGAATATTTTTCTCATTCTCTTTTTAATAAAGGTAAAACGTTGCCCAACCCTGCTTTTATTTTCCTTTACATCTATGAAGAAAGATGCATAGATTTTTGGAATTTTTACAAAACAACTCAAAACTTTTTTTTAAACCATCTTATTTAAAATTGTCATTGTACTTTCTTTTCTTGTAATGGTCTCACTCTAGAAATATGGTACTCAGAAAGGAGAATAGATGTCATGAAAACTTTCTGTGTTAAACATCCTGTACAATAAACTCCTCATAATAAAGGAGAAATAGTTTGGACTATTTATTCTGTAGCTTCAGATGACTACGACAAAAAAGCCTCTTCAGAAATTTTATATTGTCTTATCCAATTTTCAAAGAGAGAAATTGTAAACTGAACTTGACATTAAGTTCACTTTGTAATTTAGGAAAAACTTTTGATGTAAGAAGTAATTTTCAATACTCATAAATTTGTCTAAAATTAGTATTTCATTTAATAATTAAAAGCTTATCTTGTCTTTTTGAATATCCTCCCCTTATGATAAAGTATTTTTATTAAGCGCTTAAAACTTTTGCTAGATTGACGAAACCTGTTGTTTAAAGGATTTCTTTTTTAAAAATAATGACATTTGCGTTCTTCTAGGTTCAAATGATTTATTCAGAACTGTTTGAATGTAGTTATACGCGCGGAAAACTTTAATTACCAGCTATCTACATGCCTACAATATTACCCAGAGGGCCGTACTTCTTTCTTAATTAAAAATATTTGAATTTAATAACAGAGAACTCTATTAAAACATGAATAAAACATTGCAAGCAACTAGGTCCTTAAAGTGTATTAAGCAGTTAGCAAATTGATTACAGGAAGAGTTGGTTAAATATTTTTTTTCTTTACCAGTCCTCCACATGAGCAGATTAGAAGAGACTACTTCTCTGTACACTCTCACTCTAATACCCTTTCATACAAAACTATTCTTTCATACATAATTCTTAAAACAATGAATAGTGTTTCAAAATGGAAATAAAATAATGACCTGCCCACAGCCACCAAAAGCCCTCCAGTGCTGTCTCACTAGTTTTTCAGGGCTGTCAGACAGACTATGAAGTACCTAGGTTAACATTCTGTCTACGGTCACTCAATGTATCAATTCAAAGTCTGTCATTTTTTCTTTGTAATCATTCAGCCTAACACTACTTTCTAACTCACATATTTCCAAAATGTGAGTTGCTCAATGACACCTTGTTTTATCTGTAAAACTCTGTGCTTTGTTTTATTTGAGTACTATTTTGTGTGCCACAAAAAACTACAAAATCAACTTTCAACACACTGAACTCAGTAAATACTGTTATGATGAAACCAGAATATATCTAGATGAAAGACGTATTATTTCTCACTTCATGCAAATGAATATATCTAATATAGCTTCTCTATACAATCTAATAATTTAATTTCAAAGTAAAAATTACTTACACAAGTCTGTGTTGTCAGACATGAAGTTTCTCTTGAGATTTTATTCAGAGACTTTTTACTGATGGACCTTTTTAATTGACTGGAAACTTCAGATCTTTCACTTTTTTCAGATCCATTTGGAATTACTTTAAAGGATTCAGATTTACTTCTAGTTGGAGAAAGAGAAAGGGGAGGCTGTAAGCTTATTTGAGAGCTAACAGAATCTGTTTTTCTCACAGTGGAATTCTGTGCTTTTGGTAAGATGGTCTCTTCGAGGTTATGTTTGCTGTGTCCCTTATTCTTCCAGTATTCATCTGTCCATGACGCCCTCTTTGATGGGATCTCTTTAAAAACTGCTGAATCAGATGTTCCTTGCCTGCTGTGGTTGATCTCAAGGTTCTCAGTACCCTGGATGAGTTCATTGTTGTCATCCTAAATTTAGGAAACAAAGCAAGAGCAATTCCCTCTCATCATCAGACAATCCAGTTTTACATAACCTAAAATTTAAAAATGGCTCTTTAATTTCTCCAGTCTAATTCTAAATTTGCAAGGATCCTGAAAACCAGCTGCTCTTCCTAGCAACTACATTTAGTATACCATAAACATATTCTTACATCTCAATTAGAGAAAAGTAGAAAGAGGAGGAGAGGGAGGAAAGATTACACTTTTCAAAATGTCAGTTCAAATTTAGAATGCTGGTAACTCTCCAAACCTTTGTGTTACACAATAATAATGATTTCAATGAAATTTATTACAACTGTAAAGCAAAAGTAAGTAAAAAGTCCATCACAATTATGTCTTTCCATTGAATTGTTAATATTAATATTCCAAATTTTCACATCGCATCTTCAACTTAAATGCAGAAGAAATAAC
>NW_010294671.1:128093-169840 GCF_000700745.2 Antrostomus carolinensis
CATTGAATATCATATTCAGTACCATTTGAATACCTTAAGAATTTTGGAGGTTAGTCTGTTAACCTTATATTCATGCTTTTAACAATGTTTCTGCAAAATATCCCATGGATCAAGTGCACGGTGTTCACTCATATCTCACCTCAGCAACAAACAGCAAGTCCAAACACATGGAAAGAAAAATAATGTGGAAGCATATCTAGTGTTTGCCTGAATGTTCTCATTCTCAAGGAAGAAAGGATGAGAGAGGCCTCATCTTCATCTCATCATGCTGTTCCTCTGTCATACGCTACCACACTGGATGTAAGGCAGTATATACTGCAAGATTCAGTGAGATACTAGAAATATAATCTTCAAAATACCTCTCATAGCCAAGGTGCAGTACTACTGCAAATGAAAGTGATTCAAGTTTGTTACTGACTTCAGTGTGTCCAGGACTAGACTACACAGAATGAAATGCACATTCAAGAAAATAATCCCTCAATTTTATTAATAATACACATTTTGGAAGTTTATAGTTTTATTCCCTCACTTAGTAATCTCCTTGAAACGCAAATCTGTATTTCTCTCTCTTTCATGTATTTGTATTTACCATAAGTTATCTTAAAATCTGTGCTGGAAACCCATATTAAGTTAGGTTAACTTCAGATGGAAGATTACTAAGAAAACACAGTACTTTTTTCTCCACACATTAAAGACAAATGGATAAGTTTGATTTATCTGAAGCTTAAATCCCTCTCACCATTCCATATCTCTTCAGTCATACACTTTTAGGTTCTAGAATAATTTGTTAAATACTAAACCATTAAATGGTGCCAAAAACATCAATAAAGTCTGCTTGATTAACTATAGTGCAGCACATGTAAACTGAAGATGAGAATTATTTTCCTGAGGAACGAGCACTTCCACTGATGTATTGTATTCCTTGAAAGAACATGCAGATGGGCAGTTTTGGATACATAAAACTGATTGCTCTTGCTGTGCTGCAATTTTAAGACTATTCTAATGACTCTAGAGGGCCACGTACTAGGAGCAGGTGGGATATAGTCCCTTTGTACACTGAGCTTTAATACTGAGGTATCAGAGTAAATTATCAGCCTTTGTTAGGATACATTATCTTATTTAATCTTATTCCTTTACTCTTTGAATAGTAAAAGGACAGAAAAATTCTCATTTTCTTCATTGAAAGCTTCACTAAGTGTAACAAACTTAAAGCAGCATTTTTAATAGCACTATGTGACATTTGGTCACACCTGCCACAGTCACACAACTCTTGCAATCAGTAAATTCTTGGTTTTGCTCTGGGCTTGACACAATCCGTAAATGCTGCCATGACAAGCTTAATTATACAAAGTCTCAGACAGAAATTTGAGCTGAAAGCATGGACACTCATATAATTACAAAATTAAGTCACTTGATGGTGAATGGTTCCAAGAGAAGCAGTAATTTTATCCTTTACTGATTTTTTTACTCTGATAATTGAATAACAACATTGAACTATTTCAGTGACTAATTGGTAACCAATAAAGGGAATTTATAAACACTTGCTGTTTTCAGTTTGTAGGCTGAAGCATTTCCTACTCAAAAGACAAGTTACCTAAACTGTGTAACTCTAGCCTAGTTATTGTGCATATCTGACACAAAGAGAGTACATGTTCACTTATTTGAAATATAACTTGATGCATAACCTGTCTCTTATATTTTACAATTAAGTATTTTTTGTAGATAATACCGATTTTCCACAGGTTCAATAAAAAATAACATAGTTCTCCTTTGCAGCTCCACTAACTTCAAACGTAGACTAGGATGAAATTGTGATTTAGCCCCTTTATCTGTAATCTTTTAAATTCATGATGCAGTGACATAAAACACGCAAGGAAAACTTTTGGAACTTTCAGACTTTTTACCAGTCTGAGATATTTAAACTACAAAGATATGCAAAGTTTTTTTTTTTTTTTTTTTTAATTAAAACTAAGTTTTACTAGTATTTTCCAGGAGAAAGAAAATTTATGCTCATTATGCAATTATTTAAAATGTAAAAGGTTGAGATATCTATCTTATTTGATACAGTTCAAATGTGTACATATCCATGTGAGCTATACACAAACATAACGTATTTGAATGTCAAAGAAAGCTGTAATCCAGTGATCCTGAGAAACATTAATCGTGTAAAAAACTGTAACAATGTACACCTTGTTTCAGCATGCAAGACTAACATGTACTTTTAAAAAGCACTGCAAGATTCAGCATAACTTAGTCGTATAAATATTTTGCCATATAAGTGAAGTAAACTGGGAAACATATTATGGTTGGGCAATAAGAATTTTGGTAATTTTGCAAAGGTACCTTAAACTGTGCTAAAATAGACAGTATTTAAAGTTCAGCTATCACAGCTTTTCTAGGATCCTCTTTCCGGTATGTTCAGTGCTTGAAGTGAAACTGGTTTTTAGTTTACTTCAGTAATACAAAGTAGAGCAATCTGAATATTAAACATGTATCCAGGCTATCAGTATAAAGCTGACTTCAAGAAGCAACACAGAATATATCTGTACAAGGAAGAAGAGGAATATGGGCAAAATATGACTGCTAAGTAATTTGTTGGTTCAATGACTTCTTTGACATGAAAGAAAGGCTTAACTATGAATTACTAATGCACTAGTTAGACTGAGAAAAAAAAAAAACTCTTGATAATTTGTTAGCACACTGTAGATTTGTTTAATGTAATTATCTTCTAGCTTTGGAAGTCTAATGCATCTCTGGCTGCAGTGCTGATACTATTTAAAGCAGTTTGCATCCAAAGGTAATGAATGAAACAAAGGCTGCTCCCTAGCACACCTCTGGTACACAGTCAAAGAAAAGTTTTTGCTTTATATAATACTTTAAATGTTTTTTAAAGAAGACAGGTATCTTCTATCAGTCTCTCTTGCATCAATGGCCCAGAATGGCCATTAATATTGTGCCTCAACATTCTTGTGCTGTAAAAGCAGGAGTACTTGGCTACTGCTTTCTCTTTTCGCGCTTGGCACTGGATCTCTGGGGTATTACAGTGGCATGGAAGGTCATCTATCTTCTTCAATAAAGACTTAAGCACCAGCAAAGTTCAATGATTAATTCAGGTTTTTTAAATTAATTTATATAAATTTGTCTTGCTTTATTAGTTCATCAGTTAAGTACGCCATATGCACTGTGTTTTAAAAGACACTTTATTTTCATTCACTTACCATAGCGTGGCCTTTACTTTGTATCTTTACACAGGGCTAGAATACTCACCCTCCAAAAAATAAAAAAAATTGGAATCAAATTGGAAACTATTGAAACTGAGTAAATCATAGTGCTGGAAAGCTTCTGTAGTTCTTATGTTATGGAAATATTTTCTTAACCTAGCTTCTACAGTAACCTCTCTGGCTTTTCAGGAGCATAATAGACAAAGAAATCATTTGAAATCCAAAAAGTTGGGTATTTTCAGAACGGTATCCCGAACTTTATCCCGAGCTCATGAACTTTTAAGCTGACTAAAACCAATTTAATTCGGAAATTTTGTTTGAAATAGTCTTATGGGTTTATGTTAAAAAAATAATACACCGTCCCTAATAATGGAAAAATACCCATAATTACAGAAAAAAATTAGGAAAAAATGTATTTCTTATAATTAGCATCAGCAATTTTGTTTCTTAGAAATAAAGAATATAGAGCAGTACTTCTGTTCAGTCCACCTATTACATATACGTACATATGTGTACATGTATATGCTATTATGCAACTTGACTGCATTTTATTTTCAGCTCATTAGAATGAGAAACAGATTTTATAATTAATAATGAAATTCCTAGAATGTTCATAAAGGTTGAAACTTTTAGCAGTTACTGTAATGACACAATGCAACTATTCAGTGCACTGACAACTTAGTTAATTTTTATATAGTGTCAGCTGATACATTTGTTAAAAAACTATTTCTTTTCATTCATTAATTTTATTGCAGAAAGATTTCCATATTGCAAAAGAGCAATGCTGAAACAGCTCAGACAGGATATAAAGCAGAAATACCAATCATCAAGTGACATTAAAAAGCTGAAATCTCTTTATTCACTTTTGACAGTGTTGGTGAGCAAAACAGCCTCTGCTTACAGTTTTAAAAGGCACAATGAAGCCTTATTTACTGCACTCTTGCTCTACCATAACGGACTTACATTTCGCTCAAATCTATAATGCAGGCTTTCCTAAAATCTTTTTTATTGTGATGATGCACTACACTGACATCTCTCTGCTAGCATAGGGGCTGACAGAGTTAGGGTTTTTTTGACCACTTGTTACAGAGGGTATATTTGCATTTTCACTCATGTATCCAGTTAGACACAGCAACCTGACAAAGACAAATCCACCAGTATGTATACGAGGAAAAGATGATTTATCCTCTCTGTCTAGCTTGAAGACAGAATCTCATCCTAGGAGCTTTAGGATGAAGACTACTTTATCAAGAATTACATGTACCAAGTGGCCTACCTCCTTACTGCTGTCAGCTCCTTGAAAGTTATCTTCAATTTGAGTTTTCCCATGTACGCTGGTACTGTCTTGCTTCAGATCCAAAGGGAAAATGCAAGATTCTGGTGACATGTTTGGAGACTTCCCATGAGGAGCTGATCGAGGTCTTGATGAAAATGTGAAAATCTCTTTATTATTCACTTGGTGATTGCCTGTTTCATTGCTGTGATGGTCAGAGGCATTCTGTGGTGATGCTAAATTATGGCAGGCTGAATCTTCAGTAGCTACGAACTGCTCACTCCAATCCAACTGAATACTCTCAGTCAAACTTTCTGGAAACAACCGTTCATCTGAAACGTATAATGTTTATTTTAATGACATATTTAAATTATATTTTACCCTGATCACACTTCCTCCCCCCCAAGAAGTTACACAGCATAATAAGGTTTTCTAATATAGAAACATTCTGCTTGTCAGATTTATACACTTGGAAGAATGACGAGGATGCAATGAAAAAGATTAGGCTGCTTTCTAAGTGAGTCAAGATTAATCAAAACATTTCCAGATCACAGGTCAAAAAATCCTCAGGCTACGATCTATGATATACTGCAAGCCTGCAATTTGAAAATTGTAAACTATTTAGCTATTAAGATTTGAAACTGTTCCATTCTAGGAAAACATTTTACTAAATTTGGCTATTGTTTTTTTTTTTTTTTCTATAGGCATTTTTTGTGGCTGATATTTAAAAAAAAAAAATCACATAGTTGGTGGAAAGTTCATAATATTACAATCTGCTCCTTCTTTATTGCTGAAATTCTATACTTTCTTTTATGTCCAGAACTCATGGTTTAAATCTCAATTTCAAACTGCAGCTTTGATGAAAAATAGCGTGACACGAAAAATGTATGAAGATATCTGTTTCACCAAGTTTCCCTGAATACAGGCAGTACTAATCTGCCAATTTTAAAACAAACAAACTATAGAAATGGATTTAAAGATTGAGTGCACCAGATAAACATGAAAAGGTCATTTTTATACTCTGATTGTTAACTTATAGTTTACTGTTTGGAATGATGGTATAGAAAAAAAAAAATGTCAACTTGATTGATTAAAACCAATCTCAAATAGCATCTGAGAAAAGGAGAATTGCTCAAGTATGCAATACTCCCTTATCTTCATTAAAGGTACTGTGGTGTGGAGTATTCACTAGATCTTGAAACTTTCTGGCTCCATAAAACAAAGTTACCACCAACTGCATTAAAAGAGCCTCAATAAAAAAAATACTAAAAATGTAATAATAAAGTAGCACTGCAATAATAAAATGCTTGCTATCACAGAAGACAGTACGTTTGCAATGGTATTCTGTTCTTTTTAGTTTTGTTAAGATATAATAATGATTTCAGGCAGATTCAGCAGCTTTGGGGGGGGTGGAGGGGGGAAGTCTGAACCATGATATATGAAGGCAAAATAAAGAACAATAAGAACACAAGGAGAAATAGCTGTCTTACTGAGTAAGATACCAAACTCCAGTTAATATCCTAAACAGTTGTTTGCACCAGGAACCAGTGAAAACACTTCTACATTCATGGCTTGCACTTCCTTGTGCCAGAGGAGACTATTTTTCAATTTCTACATGAAGAACATCTATAGTCAGAAGCTCCAAGGCTTTTCAAGTAAACTCTTTATATTAGACAATCATGGTGGTTTAAAAAAATCTAGCAGATGATTGTCTATTGTGCATAAAAAGTCTATTTTGTAAATATTTTAATTAATAAAAGACATGAACATGTAAGTAATACCATTTATGTTGCAAATATTTTGGACTAGTTTTTTCAAGACCCCCAAGAAATGAGTGAGACTATTCAAAATTTTTAAGAACCACTCTTAACTTGCATAAACCAAATGACCTTTCATGCTGATCAATAACTACAAGTTTTTCAAAGGAGGATACTAGAGCAGAATTCTCCTGTCTTTCATCACTCAAGACAACGTCACACTCCTCTGATAACATATTTTTGTTAGGCAGGCAATTGGAATAAAAGATTTAGTGTCTGCATAATATTTAGCCCGAATATTCTGCTTTTTTAGGCTAACATTCTCCATAAAGAACGACATTTGTTTCCAGAGATGTTGAATATACTTGGGTTAGTAATAAGCTAAATGTAAATATTAATTTGTATACCACAGTATCTATTCTTAATGAAATATGCACAGGGAAGACAGAAAAGTCTGTGAGGCTTTAACATGAAATTTTATGCTGGCTATGGAGTTCAGCAGCTTCTGTAACCTGTAGTTAGTGTAGCATTTTGTTAATACTCTACCAGTGAAAAACATGGGGTGTCTTGGACCAAACCAAATCCTATTATCTCTCCACCACAAACTATACTGGAATTTCTTTTTAACTTAGCATTTCCATGTCAATTGTAATGAACAATTTGGAGTACCTTCTTAGCAAATATGCAAATTACTATGTAATCACAACATTGCAGCAAACAAGGTAAATGCAAGAATGATCACCTAAACATCTAATTAGTTCTTCTACACAGTCAGACTTATACTAAAGCTTCTAATTGCAGCCTAATATTTTAATGAAGGTTTCAGCATTGCATAAATAAGACTGGCAAACTATAAACAGTGCTCACTCATTTTACTTTTTCCCATGCTTAAAAGCAATTTACCTTTGTAAAGGTACTGCACATCTGCTACAGAAGACATGCTGATTTGAGCTGTATAATAAATCTAAAAGATATTAATAGTAGTGACTAACCTCTAAGGTAATAAGATCACCAGTCACCTATAAAAACTGCCCTCCCCTGCAGAAATTTAAATTAATATTTACTCAAGCTAATGGCAGAACAAGTGCCATGCTGTCCCAAGATCACCATAGGATATGGTGGCACAGGGCTCAAGAATATTAAATGCCTGGTGATAAGAATAGAATAGAATAGTGTACAATAGATTCTTCTTGATATAACTTGTTTAGACCACAGTATAAATGGAGAGCCAGATACCACGCAAGCTTGCGCTTGCTTGGAGAATGTGCCAATGACTTGTCATAGGTGTAGGTACATTAACACTTTGTCAGAAGTGTCAGGACTATTATTTTGGCTGAGCCACCACCACTGAACCAAGCTTGTGGTTGTTTACTATGGGACAAGTTGTTGGGTTTCCTGATGAGAACATAATTCCTGAGGTTGATGGGGTTACAATCCTTACAGTGCACATGAACTGCAGCTACAACACAAGTTATCACAGAAATCATAATTTCTTTGCTTTTATTAGAAAGGTATTTATTCTTAAAATATGAACACAAATGTCAAACGGTTTGGTAAGAAACAGGTAGAAGTGTTTTTGTTCTCTCATCTGATAACACCAGTGTACACTTTCCTTTGTAAATTTGTACAGTATTTTATGCAGATGTATATGCTGAAAGGTGTAACTTTATTTAAAATTACACAGATTCCTCATTTTTTTTAATAGATGTTTCTACTTTTGAATTTCTTTCTCTTCTCTATCATGCCTATCATTCTCTGAGATCAAGTTTATCTGACTTTGGAAGAAATTCAGAATAGAGGATAGAAGAGGACTTTCCTTGATGAATAGGTTGCCTATAGGAAGCTCTTCAACACAGATGAATCCAGTACTACAGGATAAAGAAACCATTAAGTCATATACATATAGTTAGACACCTTCACATATTGAAAAGAAACTGAAATCTGCAAACTGAGTTACCAGTGCCAATCAATCAGAATGAGAAACCCCCACATTTGGAAAATTGTAACTTACAAAGTCACTTGGTGACTTCATCTGCTTGTATACACACTTAAGACTATATAAACAGTTTTCACTCTCACTAACACAAACAGTAAAATACCAGTGTTTATACATAGTTTTCTTCCTCAATTCTCTGCTTCTGAATTTGCACCAGGGCATTGAGACATTACAGTCTACTGCTCTAAGTCTCTGTCCTTTCATATCACTTATATTTACATAAAAAAACAAGTGTTGATTCATTTTTCTGAAATTCTAGCATTAGATAGGGACCCTGGTCTTGTAGATGAAGTAGTAAAACAGTGATTCCTGCCTCAGAATCCTCAAAATTCAGGTAAATAGGAAGTAATTTACAAATTCTCCAGAAGGCTCTACCTGCCTTATCATCTTGCATCTGTTTCAGTCAAATTATGAAACCCATAACAGCAACTATGGATTACTGACTTTGTCATAGTATATAATTGCTTCTAAAAATCCCAAAGATTAAACAAAATGGAAATAAGTCAATGTGAAGTAACATTTCTTTGGTAAATTTCAAGCAGACTTGAGTAGTCTGCCCACTTTACAACTCAGTGGCTATACCTTTTAATAGAAAGGAACACTACTTTTTCATAGAGACAAGAGCTATTTTTGCCACAATAATGTACTTTCCAGACATGTGCCAAGCAAGCTGATTGACACTGTATGACAAAGAATTTCCACACCTTTTGGGAGATGGGTGTGAAAGGGAAAAAAAACCATGAACTGAGGTGTCTTTCTGTGAAGAAGAAAGAGGAAAAGAAAACTCACCACTGAATATTAAAAACAAAACTGCTATTATGTGGGAACCATAATTAATATCCTAAACTTATCTGGGACAAGTAAAAATTATGGTACATTTGATGTTTGGAGTTTTTAGTGTTAAATTTAATAGGGATTTAAAGAATAAATTATTTTTACTTCTCTCCCTTTAATCATAAGAGGATGGAATTTTTTGGTTTTTATTCATTCACTGCTCTGGTACTCTGCTTAATCCTGCAAATCTTTATCAATGCTCAAAAGCAATTCTGTTGCAGGGTGTTTGATTTCCATAATCTCCCACAACACAGACATTTATATTTTATGTGAACTGCTTGTGGGTCCTTTGAAATTTACAACAGATAGTCCCCCACATCACACAACTGAGATGTAAAATAACATAAAATGAGCACCATACCACTGGTTCTCTCCCATGTGCTTTTCGTTGCATTTTTTGCAGATAATGGTCTATGACTGTTCTTGTCTGCTGATGGTCCTTGTGGTGAGGCGAGCCGAAAATCTGCTCTTCCACTCTCAGAGGTTTTCTGACTCTGAATTGCAGGGTCTGAAATACAACCCAGCAGTTTATGAAATGCCTGTGAACACTCATGTTTGTTTTTCTTACTTGAGGCATGGAAAAACAGCACACAGAGCATTGTCCTGGGATACAAACATCTTCCAAACAGCACAAGAAGTTATAAAAAACAGGCTTGCAAAAGTCTGCAAAATAATCAAGAATTCCTGCAGTAGCCCAGTTACATACACGGCACGAGGGAAAGCGGACTGTTTATAACCTGTGGCTACTGGCAGCAGGTGGTGATCCCTGGCTCAAACACAATACAAATACCTGCAGAGAGAACGAGCATTTATTCAAGCTCATACAGGAGAATAAGCCATGATTTAATATAAACCTCTTCAGTAATTAACAAGGTAGATAAAGTATTAGAAAAAATGGAGAATTCAGTCTTACACTCTGAAGTCAGAATCATGCAAAAATTTTGACAGTTTGTGAACTCTTTACATATTCTTTGCTTTATGCTCTTACCATTTTGACATACATCTTCAGTTGTTTGGTGAGTATTTCTTTTGCCTCCTTGATCTACAGGATCATTGTGTGGTGAGAACGATAGCTCCAGTCTCTCAGTGTCTTGTACAGCTTCAGTTCCCTTTCCTGAACTTCGAAGTCGGCGTGATCTATTACTTTTGCTACTGCAGGTCTTTGTTACCTTGAAAGACATTATTTTCTTAATGAAAGACAAAAACATAACAGCTTTCAAAATAATCAAAGGTAAACACACATTTTGAATTAAGTTTATTTTTCAAATAAATGTTCCCAAATATATATTTTTAGAAATATTATCTTTTCAGGAAACTTTATGGTAGGTACAGTTCTGCATGGTATCTTCAGTCTTTACAGTCTAATAACAGGCAGTGTTTTTGATTTGTTTGGTTTTTTTCACTGAGTGAAAGGAGAACAAGGCAAAATTAAAATTCACTATCTGGATAAAAAGACAGTGAAACTTATGGCTATTCTAGACCTCAGAAGGAGTACTTTCTTCTTCAGAGAAAGGAATCTCATTTTACATCTTAGCTTTCAATTGACTTCCTACAGAAGAGTCTACTTCCTTTGGCTGGATCCTTTATTCACAGCGTTAAAACCGGGAGTTGCAGTCCCAATTAGATGCCTAAAACCTGCATATTGTTTGCTGGCAGAGCGAGACCAGCTGTTTTCCCTGGCATTGTAACTGACAGCATCACATGAGCTACTGTATCATCCACTGAGAGCACACTGAAATGCAGTTTCTGCTCCGCATCATAGCTCTCATCATAAGGAAAGATATTTACACAAACACACCTGAGTTTTAGCCGTCTAGAACAAAAAAATTCAAAATAAGAATTACAAGAAACCACAGAGTGATTTCAGTAGGAAGAGATCTCTGTAGGCCTAACACTGAAATTAGATCAGGCTGTTCCAGTCAAGCTTTTATTTTTGAAAGTTCTGAAATCCCACCATCTCCCTATGACCCTGTTCCAGTACAGAACCACTCGGTGGTTATACCAGTTATACCCAGTCAGAGGTCCACTGATTCAGTGTGGGCCTGCCGCCTCTTCTTTCACTGGGCATCTCTTAGAAGAATCTGGGCCTGTCTTTTCTACAGTCCTGCATTAGTTGAAAATAGCAACTAGATTCTCCCTTAGCCTTCTCTTCTGTGGGCTGAACAAACCCATGGCATGTGCTGTAGCCACCCAAACATTTTACTTGCCCTCCACTAGACATTCCAGTATCTCTTTCACTGGGGGTCCACAGCCAAACACAACACTTCAGACACAGCCTCACATCAATTCTGAAAAAAACCTTGAGTATGACTCTGCTTATCAATCTCTTCCTTTGCAGCAATTTTGTTGTAATTTAAGCCTTAACTTTCCAAATACCTTTGTACCAGCTCTTCTGTTTGAAGATGGAGGTGGCCCAAGGATCTTTGATCCAAATGCAATATGTGATACATCCTGAGTTTTACTGCTGCGTATATTGCCTTGTCCTCTATTACCCAAGTTACCTAAGTTAAGAAAAATAAGTTTTTTCAAAAAAATTTACAGTACTTAAAGAATAAATATTAATACTTTTTACAAATCAACTGATATAAAAGAATTATTAATACTAAATATACACAAAACTAATATTCCTTTATAGCACAATCCCTAGAAATATGTAGGAATTGCAAATGCACATTTTATAAAAGTGTATCAACATAGAAGCAAAAAACTTTTGGTCTATTGTATAGACATATTTCTAACCTCCTTCACTTAAATATTTATTTAAAAACAGGCTATTTATAAACAAACAAAGAATTGCTTTGCATGACTTCTTTAAAACTTCTAACAAGAAGAAAAAACAACTCTAATAAATAACAGAATAAATAAATAACAACACAAGAAAACTGAAGTAAGACTGTCAAGGTATCACTCACAGCTCAGAGGAGAACTATTTCCGTGTAGCTTGCTTTTTGAAGTTACTGAACCTACTGTATTACCAGGGCTAAGCCCTAATATTGCAAACATACTCTATTCCTGTTAAAATGTTCTACCTCTTTCATGATTTATTTTTTTACTGTTTAAGATGTAGATACTTTTATAATTATTCTCAAGCACAGAAAATGCCAACCAACAAAACAAACAAAAAGTAAACATGGAATGCAGGTGAATGTTCTGAAAAAAATTTAAAAGGGAAAGACAATAAAATGGTTACACATTAATTTTATCACCAAGGTTGCAGAACTGCATGCAATATATATTTTCCTCTTCAATTCTCCAACAATGTCAGTGAATTCTCCTTTCCTCAGTTGATAAAGAGTATCTTCACATCAACTTATACTTAAAATTTACAATGTCTTAAGAGTTTTTCTTGCTACAACTTTGGTGTTAAATTGCTATCTCATTTTAGAGATTTGACACCTTCATAAAGCAATTAAGTAGAATCAAAGCATTTTGTTGATTCTCCTAAGCATTTTTCATAGAATTATTTAATTGTAATTCAAAATCAGCTTTATCTCCAGTGTCATCAAGGAAAAGAAAAGAAGGTCATGCATTAGCCACCAAATATAATAATTTACTGTACAAATAAGCATAAAAGAAGCCACTTTCTGTCATTACCTTCTTCCCTTTTTCCTGATGTGTCATTTGGTTCTGCTAACAGCTGCCATTTCACAAGATTAGATGACCTGTCTTGGTTTAACATCAATTTCTTTAATTTGCTGACTACCTTGGGATGTTGTTAGCTCTAAGTCTAAAAGCTGATTTGCATGAAAATCTCTCTTCATGAACACATTAATTGATTGCAATTAATTGCCTACATCTACACATAACAGCATGTTGATGGCATAATGAAATAATACGTGTAATAAAAAGTGGATGATACTAAAAATATTTTTGGCTTTTGATTATCAAATAAACAAAAAGTTTAGTGGCTAAAAAGAACATTTTCCAATTAAAATGTACTTAAATATACCAAAGTTTCAATTTTCAAGAAGGCCAGCTTCTGAAATTTGAAAAGCATGTCTGGAAGAATACGTTATGTTCATAAAATGGGATTAAAAATAAAGGTTAAACCTTAAATAGAAGGTATTTCATTTTCATGCAGGCCAATGATGTTATCATTAATTATTTCACTATATATACCTAATAGCTATATATCTTTGCAATCCAGAAGGTAAACTCTTAGTCTTGTTTTAGATGAACATTCATTTTTCTGTTTAGATATATCATTCACACTATTGTACTAATTTAAGTTTTACAGTCTGTCATATTTTGACAACCCTGTCAAGAAGTATTGATTTTTGAATAGTCACTGAGAAGCTGAATTCAGGAGTTCCCTCTGCTATTTCAAAAGGAAATGTATAATCAAACTTCACAACAGAACTTTGGCTTTACTGCTTGTAGGGCAATAATACTCTAAAAATACTATATTGTCCTTTAATATTATAAAAATGCTACTTGCATGTAAAGAAAAGCTGAATGTAATTTAAATAAATAAATTAATGAAGGGTCTTACTCTAAGTAAAAATTTTAAACCCCTCCTATTAATTTCAGCTGCTATAGGACAAAGACTGCCATTACTAATGAGCCCTATCAAGGGAGAACAAAAGTTAACAACTTGAAAAAGCATCAGCATCGTAGCTTAGTACAGATGATAAAATCTTTGAGTATTTTTCATATTCTGGTAAAAGCAGAAGAAAAGAAGTTTAAAAAGTATTTTCTTAATCTTTTCATATTATCGAGGTTGTTCTCAAAGAAATACTTTCAAAGTTCATTTTTCTTTAGAGTTTCATGAGATACACCTTAAATACTATTGTTGGCTGTAATAGTCCTGTCTTTTATAGTATTAAACTTCCCCAATACTTACCAATCCCCTGTAATTTACCTTAATGATTCCTTTGGTCAACACTTTGCACGTGTATTTCTAGAGCATTTTTACAGAAATAGTGGATATGATTATTCACTGATTTCAAACACTAAAGATGAGAATCCTCAAGACTGAGAAAATATTAAAACCAGTGCAATAAAAAAATCATCCTTACCTACAGCACCACTTCTAACATTGCCTACACTGACAAAGATTTATTGGAAATGGATTCTTCATCTAATTTGCTTGTTCAGGCCCACTTCTAAGCTACTTCAGAGCTACTTCCTTCTCAAAAGATGTTCTACTCCCCTGTTCTAGTATAATGAATCAATGACTCGTAAAAGGTGGTACAGAGTAAGGGGAAAATGAAAAAGTGTAGTAAGACACTGCAATTATTATTTAAAGGCTTAGTGTTGCATCTCATACGGAAACCAATAATAACATAACAAAAGAGTAGAGGAAAGAGGGTGTCTCTAGAGAGGGATTTCACCTGTGTATTTTGCTAAGCTCTAGCCGTAGGAGGTTTATGTACTTCTAAAGTTTAAGCTGAAAATAACAATCAATCCAACATTTTAAAAGGGGTGAAATTATCAGTTCCCCATGAAGGACATGAATCAGAGCATACAAAATATACTCATTTTAAAATCCATCATAACCCTCTTTTTAAAGAAGTGCTTGCACATATTCCAGGATGTTTACTGTTGCAAATGGACCTACAGAATAGTTTTTGTTTTGTTTTGTTTTTTTTAAAGGGTACAGATTAGTTACATGCAACTGGATTTACAAAAGCAGTAACACCCTGGGAGTGAGGAAATTACATTTTTGACATATTTAGAATTCTAATCAATTAAATGTACAACTACTGAAAAATATGGGGCTTTTCTACATTGATTTGTTTCCTCATTGGAAATGTAGCTGATGTCTTCAAAACTCAACAACTGATTTAAAAAATAGCCAAGCTTACTTTGTTCAATCACAAACAAAAGCCTGTCAACAGCTGAAAAATTTATTTAATTCTTTATACAGTTGCCTTAAGTTACATTTTAAAGATCACTACTGTTTATGAATAATTTTGCAACTAGAGAGTTCCATTAATGAACACAATCTATGTCTCTTATTCTATTCCTATTATTTAATGAAGATATATCTCAAAACTGTTTTAAAGGGATATTCATAATTTTAAATCAAAACATTAAGCACTGTAAAGGCATTTGTGTTAGTGAAATTTTCCAGGTAGGAAGCAATACACAGTTTTAAAGCAAAATAGCAGCTTTAATAAAAAGCAGTCAATTGTCTGATCCAAGTCTATTTAAAGCAATTTCACATTCAAACGTTGGCATTTACTTCTACAGTTCAGTTTCTACTGATTCTTGGCTTACAAATCCTACACAGATAATTTAACTATAAAATCACAGGAAGTGTTATTCTAGAACAGGCCAATGATCTGTTTAACATGCAGTTTCAAACAATGGCCAAAACCAAATTCTTAGCACAAGATAATTTCAGTAGGGATTTATGAAATAATCTACCTTCAACACAGTACCCAGAGTAAGGTTGGAAAAATCTAGAAGTATGAGATTAAATTTTCTGTTCACATTTTTACTGGTGCTAAATGCAATTACATGGACATTACTTTTACTCATATAGATGTCCAACTGATTTTGGAATCATACAAATTTCTTTACTCCACCAGCTTATTGTAGCAGTGGAATTCAGATTTAAATCATATTGTGTGTAACATGGTATTTTGTTTTATCAGTTTTTAATTTTCATCTCCATCACCACATCAAATGATTTCTGTTTTTGTGCTGTGCAATACGAAAAGCAACTTTTATTCAACTTACTTTGTATCTCTAGTTACTTTATTAACTCCCTTAAGCCAATTTTGAATGTTTTCAGCATATCTTCACTAATGCTGCTTCTTTCTGAATCACTTCTCTGTCTCTAAAGTCTTCTGAGATGGTTTAACTGGTAGTGTATAAAGTATTTCAGATAACAATAAAAAACTGATTTATTTAAAGATTTGATACTTTTTCCATTTCGTATTAATTTGAACTTCCTGTTACCCAGTATCTTAGTTTTTTTAAAATGTAGCTACATATTAATTTGAGAATTACACTGAACTTTATATATGGTGATGATAACCTTCCTTCCTCGAGTCATTTAATATTGACACTTTAAAGTTTAACTGTAGTTAACACTTCTCCCCAATATACAATCCTTTGCATTTATCAAAGCTAGATTTTACACGGTATTGTGTTACACATTTATCTCGTCTTGTATAATTTTTCAACAGTGTCCACAAGAAATAAAAACAGTAACCTGAAACTTTGTTTAGCAAAATGTGACATTTCCTGCATGTTACCTGTTCTGTAATGGTTTTCATGAAGAATTACATAAGAGATTGTCCAAAACTCTCAGAAGTACCACTCTTTACTAATCTAGTATCTGTATCATATGAAAATTTTGCTCCCACATTATTCACTTTGCTTTTGAGATTATTCATAACTATAATACACAATACAGAGCCTAGAACAAAAGACTTTGAGGCATCCTGCTGTTAGCCTCATCTATAACAAAAATTTTAAATTTGATCCTCTGTTTGCTTTCTGTCTCTTAGTTTTTATCCAAGTTAATATCTTGGCATATGACTGCCCAGCTTCCTTAATAATCTCTTCTATGCAATGCTGTCAACATCTAAACTATATGTTTTTTTATCTTTCAGTTTACAGAAACATTCAAATAACTCCAAGACACCAATAAGACAAGATTTCCTTTTTCAGAGTATAAGCTGAGGAGACTACGTGTACTTTAAAATAAGTGTAACGACTGAGCAGCCACACTTCAATGTACATTAAATATTATTATTCTAAATCCCACACTTCAATTAGGATTATACAGGCTGCATATAGATATCTCAAGCTATAGAACAGACATGTGTATGTGCTCATGACATTATAGCTATCCAAGAGTTGTCATGTTTTATATTAAGACCCTGGAACTCTTAACATGCATTTTTTTAAAAAAATGCATTATTTGAATGCATGGCATAGATTGTATTCACAGTACTTTAATACAACAGAATACCTGCTTCTTGCACTGTTACTGGATATCTCCTGTATTTTATTTCTGTCTGGTGAATTTTAGTGAGGTTCAGCAATTGTGTAACTTGTGGCACATCTGTATTCAGCTGGCAGATTCGAGGAATAACATCTATGGGTTCAGATGGCATATGTGGAACAACACACATATCTAGAATTAAAAACACGGGCTTTATTTCACTCAGATGACACAACAGAATTAAATTTGACTTACTTTATATGTTAGATTACATATGTTTTAGTCCATATTGTTATAACAATTTAACAGATCACAGTAATTTGAAAAAGTTGCTGCAATTGTTCACTTTTAAGACAATAAGCATGTAAATTTTAAAATTATATTGTGATTTTTTTTAGGCCAAAACATTTGAATACATTTAAACTAAGAAATATGCACAATAGCCATAGTTAATCAACTTCTTTGATTCGGCAAGTGAGCAAGCAAAACAGAATAAAAAAAACAAATTTTGTTAACTTTTATTACAACTCAGTTTTAATTCTAATACTAATATACTGATTTTCAAACAAAATGAACATCTGAAAAGGTTATTGATATCAGTGGGACTGAAGTAGCAAATAGGGAAGCACCATATATGCAAATAAAGAATTTGACAGGCTTTAATTCCAAACTTTGGACACCATTACACTTGCATGATAACCTAAAAAGCTCTCAACCTATCTATTATTGTGACACCAAGCAATAGTAGAATGTGATCTAATTGTCTCTGCTTTCCCTTTGATAACCAATATAGACTGAGTTTATGAAAGTTATTTGCTACAAAGAATGCTTTCCAAAGTCAGAATAATTCCTGATGTTTTGATACAAATTCATTCCAAATTTTATAAGACTTGAATATAGTAAGCTAATGAATATTAGCCTCTTTTCCAAGGATAAGAAGCAGAAAACATAACTTCAAAACCAAACATGAATAATGGATCAAGTATTGAGACCCTTATAGAAAGGTTCAAGTGCCCCATGTTATATTTCAGTAGTGAACATTTAGTTAACTAAGATAAATGCTAGGAACTATTTTTTCACCAAACCAGTACATTATTTTCTGTTGTAAGACAATACTTAGTGATAAAAAACCCCACATGTAACCTTAAGATTACTATGGAGACCAGAAACCAGGTATATAGCAAGCTTGTATTCCTCAATATCATGGGGCAGAGAAGATGCATTCTTTCGTCTTCTATCTCAATGATCTCATATAGAAATAATTTCTTAGTGTATGTGGTTTCTCCTTGCCACTTGCTATCATTTCAAGAATGCAAAACATACAGTATATGAGCTACTAAGAAAGAATAACACACATTGCACCTTGAAATCACTACTTCCACCACCAAGGAGGTTTAAGTAAAGAACTCAACCCTCATTACAAGTTGCAATGTCGTTGCATTCAGTGGAGCCCAACTAACTGGTCCAGCCATCTGAGATGAAAAAAGCTTTATCAAATCATGATTGTTAACTGAAAGTTAATAATAACAAAAAACTACTATTGTTTTTCTGTAATTTGGTATGAATTATAGAGTTATTTTAATACAGCCAAACCTTGAGCTGTAACCTAATTTTAAGACTTGCCTAGATAAGGAAATTCATAAGCATACAGAAAATACTAATGCCCACCAGCTGTGTAATAATCATAGAATTGATAATCCAGTAATTAAAAGTGAAATATTTTACCATGCATACAGTTTATTAAAGTTGCCTCCTCATTATGTTAACTACATTTTGGAATTTTGGAATTCATTTAGAACATTTATGCATATTTCAAAAACTGTTTAGAATAGAAGAAAGAGAACAATGCACTGACAGAATTAAATTAAAGCCACTGAGGCCTCTAACTACAGTTTCTGATGAGACTTAACCAGATTGTCTCTGTAGTTATTTTTTGAATTAATATTTTTTCCAACCTCACCAACAAAAAAAAAAAGAGAGGAGTAATCACAATGATCACACAGTCTCCTGTATTGGTTTAGGTTACAATACTACTAAACTATCCCTCCTTCAAAAATTAGAGGGATAAAGGCACAAAATCAAAATTTGAATTAAATCAAAGCAGAACTATACCTAGGCTTCCTCTAAAATAAGAAAGTGCCAGGTGTGCTTTTTCAATTCCTCCTCTATGACTGCAAATATCAGCAATGAATGAAGTTCTCTCCCTTGGAAAATAATGATTCAGGATTATGATGCTAGTTTGGAGACTGGTAAACCTTTGACCAATATTTTGCTCTATAACAAATATTATCTCTCATTTTTCAGCTCGCTACTAATATTACTCTCCCAATGAGCAAGGACACATTAGGATACATGGACTAAAAATCAGAGAGGTGTTTATGATCATTTCATAGCTCTGTTTCATGTAATACTGTTTTGTTATAGTTTTGTCTTGGATTATTTAAAGAAGAAATCTTTCATCAGCTGCTAACATCCAAAATTAAGAAAGCATGAAATGCTGCTAAGTTTAAATATTTCTTTCCTTTGACACTCTTCTTGGCTAAAACCTGATTTCTATCAGAACAAGATACTCTCATTCAAAAAAGCTCTCTACTTGATAAATCTTACCAGAATTTATTCAATAAAATACTTCTAAGGAAGTCAATGTTTAAAACAGAGGAGTAAGCATATATTTATTCATTTGCCTAAAGTCCAATATTAGTGGATTTAATACATTCTACTACCACTTTAATTCTCATGAAGTAATGTAATTTTTAAAATTGCCAATCTGATGACTAAGAAGCTTTTGATTTTATAATATGAACAGTTATGATTAAGACTACATAGTAATTATAACACACCATCTTCCTCAGTTGTATCTTGTGGCTTGGATTTTAAAGTGAAGATCTTTCTCAGTTTACAGTTAGCTGAAATAATAATTCCATCCAAAGACTGGAAGACAGCTCCTCTGAATATTTCACTGGTGAATGCTACCAAGTCAATACACATATTGCACCACTAGAAAAGAGAAACAATACTCTTTAATAAAACCCAAACACTAATCATTTCAGAAGAGCATTAGTGTATAGTTCTCTGTAAATTAAGTCTCTCTGGAATATTAGAGTCTCACAGGCTGTGATTCACAATTTATAGCATTTTGATAATTTAAAAAAGGATATTGCTGTATTTGTACTTACAGCAATTATTTATACAAACAAATCAGTACACATGACCTAGCGACTGCCAGTCCAAGTAAGCTCTGTTACGTAGCATCTCCACAATACCTTTTGCAGCTATTTCTAAGTAAATAACTTGTGAGAAAGTACATTTATTGGAGGTTTTCTGGGGAGAAAAAAAAATGTTATTCAAAGTTAAAGTTACTGCAGCTCAAGTGCTCCAAAGGCTGTATTTGGAGATTTTTTATGTTTTCTTTCTGAGATTAATAAAAAAAGGACCTTTCCAAACCTTGCATCCCTTCCACACTGAAAATTATCCAGCAAATTTCTAGTATGGGCAAGAGCCCGGTGTACCATAACATCTTAAAACTACTTCTTGTTTAAAATAAATATTATCCATTCCTGATAAGACATTTCCAAAAGTCAAATCAATGAAAACTGCCTAGGTTGCTAAAGATCCTGCTTAAATACATATTTTAATTCTCATGAGATGATTATTCCATTTGTTTCCAGGAAACACCGTTAGAACATTAACACCAATGTGCTACACTCTCCTGTACTATTCTAGCAGATCTTTAAATTATCTCAGTTTCAATTTTTTTTCCATGTAATTCAACACTTGTATATTGCTGGTTTTTATAATACAGAAATGAGTAGTTAAAGGTATCTATTTTGCATGTGGACCACATTATAATTCCATTATCCTCCTAGAGAAAAAAAAAAGATGTTTTATACAAAAAAAGTAATACCACAAGCAGAAGAACTAACAAAAGAGTTTCGTTGTAGCTTTAAGTTTTCCATCTAGTCTCTGATGTTTAAAAACAGATATGCTTATAGTTCTGGTGTTCCTAACTATTCTTCTCCTCATTGATTCTGGTATCTAGCAAGGGATGAGCTGATGCTAACACATCTTCTATAACTGGGAAATAAACAGATGGCCTTGAGGAGAAATACAACCATTTCCATTAAATTTGAAAAACTAATATATTTGATATGATTACTCATATGTAAAACATAGTTGACCAATGGGTTGAAGTTTTATTAAGGGATAATACTAAGACAATGATTGTACCTGCTTCATTTCCTTATAAAGTAAAGGCAAAAGTACTAGTTTCTAAGTGCCAAATAGTAAATATTTTTTCAGAAAACAATTTAGATGCATACATTATTATTCAGCTTCAAGTATGAAATTGTGGAAGGAAAGGAATACTTGTTTTGAAGACACCAAGCAATGGAATGGAAAATGCAGTATTTAATTATAATTGATATTTCTATTGCTGAGGTTAAAAAACAGCACCATTTGTAACAATACAATACAAGAAGCTAGCATATGAAAATGTAAACCATGTTCTACTGATGGAACAAACAACATTATATCCTTATTCACAACCAATTATACTGAAAATAATGATCAGCTTGTGTATACAATAAATTAAACTATCAGAGCCATGTAAAAGATCTATCTAATCACTGAAAGCTGCATACTCCCTCCCTTAAGTAAAAGCAACAATAAAAAGGCAGATAACCATTTAAAAGACAAATATGTATTCATATATACCAAGAAATACAGACCTACTCTTTAAGGTTGGTCAAGCGTTAATGTTATTAAAATATTTTGTAACTGATCAGAGCATTTAGACATTAATCTCTGATTAATGTTTTATTACCTAAATTAAAATGCCTAAGTGAAGTTCATATTCTGATTGAATTTAAATTGGGGTACATTAATGCATACTTTAATCCTGGCACATTTGTTGTAGCCTGACACCAAGACCAACTAACTGAAGTTACACTCAAGAAAAATAATATTTCAATGGATCTTGAATTAACAGCAACTTCAGAGGTATGATCTGATGCATATTCATTTGAAAAAATCCAAGCAGTTCTTTCCACAAAGCAGAAAACTCCTGAAATCTGAAATTATCACAGCTGCCTTCACCTAAACTATCTTAAAAGAAGTTGTAACTTCAGAGGTTTTCATAAAATAGTCTCTCATGTCTAGCCTTAAACCCACAGCTGCAAAGTATGCTGTTATCTAGTTGTCTTGGGGCAGACTTGTATTTTAGAATCACAGAATGTTCTGAGTTGGAAGGGACCCACAATGATCATCTCCTGTCCCTGCATAGGACAATCCCAAGATTCAGACCATATGTCTGAGGGCCCTGTCCAAATGCTTCTGAAATATTGTCAGGCTTGATCACGACCACCTCCCTGGGGAGCCTGTTCCAGTGCTTCACCATCCTCTGGGTGGAGGACCTTTTCCTAATGTCCAACCTAAACTTGCTCTGGCACATCTTCCTGCCACTTCCCCTGGTCCTGTCATTGGTCACCAGAAAGAAGAGATCAGTGCCTGCCCCTTCTATTTTAAAATTGAATTCTAACTATTCTCATCTCCAAATGATTTTTTAAAGCAGTAGTTGCGACTTGAGTCTTTACAAAGGTTATAGGGTAACCACCAGGTTTTGTATCCTGACAGCTATTACCATATGTTGTGGCTGGGCGTGGGAGAGGGGAACAGGGAGAAGCTGATGGCTGTTGCTTTATTTTCATCAGCTTGACACATACATTGTTTTGTACATATAAGAATCTGGAAAAACCTGAAGCACATGAAAGTAGCCATCAGCTACAGTCTACCTGCAGCTCCACTGAGTGTAACAAAAAGTCACTACAAGAGAAGGTACACATTGAACAGGAGCACTATAATGAAGAAGTATCAGGGACACAGAGAACTTTACAAAGGCCGAGTAGACAGCAGAAGTGAGATAAACACAACACAAACAGCATTAATCTTAGAAAATGGAAATGAACTCCTAATGTTAGAAGAGGGGTAGAAAAGTAGTAGTAGCAAGCAGTTCTGATATCATACATACGCATGTACCATCAATCGGCAGGAGCTGAATTCTAAATCAAACAGTAATTTCAACAGGTCTACAAGCTTATATAAAAAATTTCTGATAAAAAAAGCATTCTCAACCACAGTTCAAGAAATATTCCCAAGGTACCTACTATTTTGCGCTTGATCATAAACAGAGGAATTTTTGCATGCAGAGGGGTTACAGACAACTCCTTGTGGACTGTTGATAAATACAATCTTCTTTTAATATTTCCTAAATCAGTTATCCTATAAAAGAAAAAGCAGGAGAGAACAGAACAGATCTTTGTCAATTCAATAATCCAGTATCTTTGGGCAATCACAAAAAACCCTATTCGTATGCAGAACCTTTATGTCAGTGATAGCAAATACAGAATTTAAGAATTACTTCTTTTACAAGATGAGTAATAAGGTTTCTTCCTTAAATTCAAACTTGGTGGCTATATTCCTGCATATATAAAATCACTTTACATGCTAATTTTATTTCAACAGTCTACCCTCTTCACTAGATTTCCATAGCTCTTCAGACTATGAAAGAATTCAATTTGTATGAGCTGAGAACCCAGTAGCCTTTAATAATCACACTTGTTTCTGCCCCTTAAGCTTTTGTTATCTTGGGACACACTGTCACCTGCTAACTAGAAAAACATTATTTGCTTTCTTTTCTTAAAAATGCCTCTGTCATTTTATATAGACTCTTTGTTGGCTTAAAGAGCGACATAAGACATTGTCTATCTGTTTTACTTCCTGAGCACGGATCTTCAAGTGTGAATTCTAATACAGAAGTTTATTGCTCACTATTCAGGTCATCTCACAATGATACCAAGGGCACTGAATTTGAACATTTCTAACAGATTCAGACCACAGCCATGATCACAAAGATTACGTTTCCTTTAAATTGATAAAGAGTCTCATTTTTATGTTCTGTTTCCTTCAAGTCTTGTAAGTAGCAGTACTGGTTTTGGCTGTGATAGGGTTAAATATGCCCTGCCAGCAAGTAGGTTGGGGGTACTCAAGAAGTTGGAAGGGGACACAGTTGGGACAGCTGACCCCAACTGACCAAAGGGATGTTCCACACCATATGACACCAGGCTCAGCAATAAAAACTGTGAGGAAGGAGGAAGGGAGGAAGTTCAGAGTTATGGTGTTTGTCTTCTCAAGTAACCACTATGCATGATGAAGCCCTGCATTCCTGGAGATGGCTGAACACCTACCTGCTGATGGGAAGTAGCAGATGCCTTATTTAGCTTTGGTTGCACATGCAGCTTTTGCTTTACCTATTAAACTCTCTATTTCCACCCAAATTTTCACACTTTTACCTTTGGGATTCTTTCCCCCATCCCACTGCAGGGGGAGTGAGAGAGTGGCTACGTGGTGCTTAGCTACCTACTGGGGTTAAACCACAGCAGCAGCACAACTTTGATATCCCCCAGCAGTCCTACCTTATTATACCAGAGAACAGACATTAAAGGCTGCAATCTGTATGGGGAAATGATGATTAATTTACCTATTATTTTTGAACAAGCCTATTTCTAACAGATGGGTATTTCTCTGTAATTAGCAGCCCCTCTGAGGAGATGACAAATAATTACAACAAACAACTTTCTGTCACTACCTAGTGTTGTTAAAAATAATTACTCATAATAATTATATTTAAATACTGGGTTTTACTTTAAAATTGTGAGACTACCCCGTAGATTTTTTTTTTTCATTTTTACTACCGAAAACACTTTTTATTAGTAAGGATTACCTGTAGCTTAACTTATGAAGTGTTACAACCCAAAATTTGCAGACAAACATCCTGAAATGTTCTTAGGATTCCTTAGATCAACTTAAGAGGTCATTAACTCTGGAGCAAGTTACACATTTTAGCTATTTTTGGCAATTTGAGAGTTCAACCAAGGACAATACAAAATATATTGCAAGTATGTAAACATCAAAAAGTTCTACTAGTACAGGTGATAAAAAACACAGGAGTGCTTTCTTGTTACCCCATAGTCATTAAGACCACCATGCAAAGCAAACAAGAAGTCCAACAGCTTTCCAGAACTTGTTGATTCTTTCCTTTCTCTTGCAGACAATCTAATCTCTAATCCATCCATCCACATAATATGGGTGGGCAAATCAAAACAAATGGGAAGATTCTACTGCCTGTTTCATTTTGAAAGACTAGCAGTTCCTCTCATAAATCACACGCACTTGAAAGGCAGGAATTTCGCTACTGTGCCAGGGGAAGAACATTATAGCCTCACCACTACTATCATTTGACATAACAGATTTCAGTATCAGCTGCACATATATTTACAGATGGATGAATAATACCATTAAGTCCTTGAAAAGTGACTTCATCAGAAGACCTTACAGTGTCTTACAATGCTAGCATTCTGGCCTTAAGCTTACTTTTGAAGAAATTTAAGCAAGATGTGAAATAATTCACCTAAGATCATCAGCAAGTTGGCTGCATAGCTAAGTCTGTGCCCCAGGTCAAGGCTTAGTTCCATCCATCACTTTGCTTCTCATATATCCTCAGATGAAAAAAAAACTATGGATACAGCTTTCAGAAACTCTCCACTCTGTTCTAAATCTTGATGTTCAGAAGTGCTAAGAAACTGAGGTACTAAAGGAATTCAAAGAACTGAAGTAGCAGTTGCTTGAAACTCCCCTAGATCTTCTGATTATGTGTAGAGCTGAGCAATTGTGCTGAGGAACTAAGTAGTTGCAGTAACCTGACTACTGAAACTCAAATAAAAATACTATTCCTAAAAAAATCAAATTAAGTAATTCTTAATGGAGAATATTGCTTAAAGTGATGCTACAACAAAGTACTAGGAGTCTAGATTTAAGTCATGCATCTCCAAACAACTAGCAATAAAAACTTAAGTTCACTTTATAAAATTAGTTCAATATATTTAAATTTTATTATTTTTATATGAATAGTTTTTTTTCTCCCTGCTGAAAAACATAAGGTATCTTAGCAATAAAACGGCCATTAGTAAATGTACAGCTCAGTTACATTCTGAAGTGCAATACAAAACACATTCATTTAGATAAAAATACACACATTGATATCAGACTGTCATATAAGTTTAAAATATTATTTTTTTGTGATGGTATCCATGCTGTAAAGAAACAAACCTTAGATATATAGTTATAATCACACCTAAAGAAGTTTAAAAATTATTTCAGTAAATAAATTTTAAATAATGCAAATATTTATATTCTACAGGTGAGAGTAGGTGAAATATTTGAATAGGTAAAATTGGGGAAAGATTATGTTTTTAAGTTTCTGTAACTTTATTTCCTGAGAGAAGACAGATAATTATTTGAGAGCTGGTGTAACTTTCAGACTTTTCAGTTACAGTGCTTCTAAGACAATAAAAATAAAACAAGGGTCTGATGAAACTCTTTTCTGAAATAATTCAGGCAATGAGAATTAGGACATTAGAACTCTCACTTGTAAAATGACTCAAGAGTACTTGTGAAACTCCTTTTTTTGTGAAGAAAAAGCACAATCTATGTTAAACCTACAAAGGCAAGAAACATCTGCAGCACACATCTCTATTTTCAAAGATGCATTAAAAAAATCTATATAGGAGTTAAAGTATTTTTATTATGTCTGTGCTTGAGCATTTATATCTAAGGGTCAGACATGTGATAGAAAAGTAATGAGACCATGTTGAGAAAAATGAGGTAGTCAACAGGAAAATCAACCTCATTTATAATAATATTCCTGTGATCAGCAGGTGCATAACTCCCCCAGCTATGGTCATTAACTGCATTCATTTCACACTTAACATCTACATTTGCAAACCATTTGAAAGTAAAATTACCTTCCAATTCAATTTCCAATTTTATTTTATATCTTCAACTTTGATTGACTATTCTCCTCACAATGCTAACTCTAGTGAGATTGCAAGTAAATGGCAGAACTACCCAAGAGTACAGATAAACTCATCTTCTCAGATTACCTATTCACTTTGCTTCTGTATGTATAATAATTTATAACCATTTGTTAATGTTCAATTCAAGGCTTAAAATGAACTTAGAAAGAATGATGCTGGACTGTTGAAGGGATGCTTCATTTATCAGGCTCACTTGTTCTTAAAATTAAAGTGTTTTTCTCCTTCTAAATGACTTAAACTGGAAGTTTACCAAACATGAAAGTAGGTATTTCATTGATGTTGCTAAGCAAAGAGCAACTCCCATACAATTTATTATTCATGGAAATCTCTGTGTATCCTGGCCAAAATCCAGATACAATCCTTTGCTAAAGATTAACTATTAGTGTGTTGGTATATTAGTACTTCAAAGTTGTAGTGCCTTTTTCTCCATAAAAAAGCATGTGCTTCAGAAACTCTAGATAGTATTGTCATCTTCATTTTAAAGAGAGAAAAACAAAGGAATAGCAATGGTCAGCTGATGTGCCATGCTTACAGATTCTTAATTTTCCTTATTCAGGAGGAGTTTGTACTTCCAAGTATGTTTTCTTTTATTCACTACTTGTGAATCGGTCTCATAGGAGACACTACATTATTGAACTGCCTGCCTGACCATTTGAAATTCAGAGCACTGTATTCTGCCCTGCTACTGGGCAGAATTAGACACCATGTTAGTCTTCTCTCTTAACTCTAGCAGGATGTGATGGGTTTTATTTTTTTACATTAAACTTTCTCACAAGGTACCATAAAAGAGATTATCATCAAAATAACTGAAGATTACAACATTCAACTTTTTAGCCACTAGGATCTTCAGGTTTAGTGAAAACTTAGTGTTTCAGGATGCTTATTCAGTCCCACCATCATAATTCTTTCACACCTTGGTAAATGTATCCATTGACAAATTTTGAACCTATATTAATAAGGTTTTTTTTCCTTACAAAAATATGAGAAACTTATTCTGACTTCTCCCCTTCAATAACTGAAGAAAAAAAAATTACCCTCTTGAGAATATTCTTGTTTACAGCTACAAAATACCTGAGGGGAAAACAAAACCAAAACAACAAAAGTCTTCTGCAAAAGACACACTAAAAACAGCCTATAGCAATTGAAGAAAAACAGAGTATACACAAATATTCTTTCAAAGATTGAGTTACTTTTGCTTTTTCAGAAAAGTAGCAAGATCTGTAATACTGAAGATTTAACAACTGTCTGCTACATTTACAACTGGCAGTTATATTCAGCATTACTAATAGCTTTGCCATTATTTGCTTCAAAAAGGCTGCATAAATGACTTGCTTTCTAACTTAGTTGTGATTTTATTATGCTTCACCAAATTTTTCATCCAAAAATCTATTTTACACATTTTTTTAGGCAGATCAATACCCTGATTGTTAATGCGCCACCTAACAAAGTATCTAAAATTCTACTTAAATTTCTTCCAAAGAAAAGGCAAACCAGCTAATTTAAAGAGTTGTTTACACGTTCAGTATTTGTGACAGGAATCCTGCATGACTGGTTGACAGCAGCAGGTTAGAAGGTTTAACTCAGCTGATGCCAGCAATGATGGATGGCCTCGAAGAAATTCTTGTTTGCTGATCAGATCAATCACTGAACAGAATGCAAAAGAGAGGATGAGGTTCAAACTAAATTCATATTTCCAATTCTATGCAGAAAGCAAGAGGAAAAAGTGTACCATAAAGCATCATGTGCAGCTATTACAAAACGTGCCAAAGTAGTTTGTTTTTGGGTTTTGGTTTTTTTTTTACATCAAGTATATTTGATGACTTGATACGCTATCCATTTTCACTCTAAACTTGTCAAAGATTCAGTAGTAAGTAGTCAGATTATGTAAGAAACCATCTTCAAACATTAAACTCCAGGAAGCAACAGCACAATCAATATTCTGTCCACAAACGAGCAAGACATTCCTTTCAAAACATCTGAAATGAAAAGAACTGAATGGCAGTCACATGAGGCAAGAAGGACTTTTCTTCATTATTTACTGAATTATCACGAGTCTGCTAGGATAAAATAAACTATTTTGCAATTCCTGAAGGAGTTTATAGGTGCATCAATAAGTTACAGTAGATTTCTAGTATAAAACAGTACTAAATTTATTTTTAAAAAGTTTTATTAACTTCTGCATACAGTTGCACTAAGTGGGGAACAAATGTGATTGTACTTTTTAGGCATATACACCTTTAAGAAGCTCCAGTTGAATGCACTGATGAATTTATTTAATTATCAGAATAAGTATGATTTGATTATAACATCAGTAATTAAGTAATTAAACAGTCACACTGGATTAAACATGTATTCTTTTGTAAAATGTATATGGAAATGTATTAAGTGAGATTACTACATCCACATAGACATTGAAATCACTGAACTTAGGAGAAGGAGAGAGAATTAGGATTTCTATCACGCTCTCTGACAATATTAATTTAAAATCATGGAGGCTGACAAAAAGAAAAAGAAATAAATGAAAAATAGCAGTTATAACTATTTAAATATAGTAAATTTATATGTTAAATACAGTAATACATGTTTGTTTACATATATAATAACATACAGTACATGTTTACATAAACCATACATAGCAAATACAAAATACATGTATTTAAATTTATAGAAGTACGTAAGAATATTATAGAAATAAATATATATTGTTATTAAAGGGAAATAGTAATGGTGGGATTAGAAAGTAGTGAGAAAAAAATGAAGAAAAGTCTAGATATGAGCTGGTAAGAGAAAGGGGAAAGAAAGGTGGGAGAAGTAGTAGAAAATTAGAGGTCTCTCAGGCACCAAAAAAAGAAAGTGATGAAAAAAAATGAGTAGAAGAAAAGTAGAGAAGAGGTTCCTGTTAATAGGTATAGATCACAACCAAACTCCATATGACACTACAGAAAATCTGAATTCCTATACCAGCCAGTCTCTGTCATCTCTCTAGGAATGTTTATGAGAAGCAAATCTATGTACTGGGTTTCTGTTTACTGCATGACATATCCTGTTTGTTTTGTCTGTTTTGTTACACACTTTTAGAAGTAATGCAGCAATTAAAACCACAGAAGCAGAAAGTGTAACCAGAACTACACTCAGGAAATTCAAAGAACAGAAAAGTCAGTGTGATTTGACACACAAAGAAGCTCTCTGTGTTGCAGAAAAAAAATAAAGGATGACTTTAAAGTCATGTATGCTTATATTAGAGACACATAATTTTAAATAATTTTTTTGCCATGATATTAAGGTAAAAAAAACTACCTTGAAAGGAAAACATAACAGAAAATGTATAAAGGCTATGGTAGTAAGAGAAACTAAAGAGAAAGGGAAGTTGCTTGAAAACCTGTTGTTGTCTTGTCTATTCAATAATTACCAGCTTTCCTCCCAACAACTTTTCACTTTAAATTAGTAAAATGTTAGTATTTTCTGCACCAAGATCTTGATGTATAGAGTCAAAGCTGTCTCCAAAACAAGTATTTTGAGCCCAATGTTCTCTCTCAAATTTCCACACTCTATGGAAAAGCAAAAATATTCTCTGGTGAAGATGTGTGCTAAATAAGTTAATTTATCCTTTGAAGATTTTCTCAGTGTTCAGATTCTAAAATCATGTTAGAAATTAAGCATGCCATGGAAGAATGTATAATGTTACCAGCATGATGTAGGTTATAAATGCCCACTAACTCACACACCACTGAGACCAAAATACCTGCATGGTTTGTTATAAATCCACTGAGGAATTTTAATAAATGTGAATCAACTCATACTAGCATATTTTTTGTTAAAATAACATAATATTGCAAGATGACTCTACTTATGTGAAGGCACAGAATATAACAGAATTACCTAGCAACATCAAATAGCACACTATCCTAATTTCATGAAATAGATTAATCATATTATGATGAATACTGCTTCTCTACTACAGTATAGCTGAAATTATATTTTCTCAGCATCTAATTTTTTCCTCTGACTTAAACCTACAAGAGCTGTTTCCCCTTACTCCAGACACAGGAGACTTCAAACAATCAAGTCTGTACCTATGGGTACGGATGAGTGCAAAGTTACAGAAAGACAAACAAAAATGAAATTCTGCACTAACTTTACTCAGTTTAGTTGCATAACCCATTTCTCCTTGCAGGGTTTCTAATGGCATATTTCTTTCGATAATCCAAATTTTAGGTGTTCTACTGGCTACCAAGCTGAGTGGGTTGTGCTAGTTATACACAGCTGGTACCACTAGGAGTGAGATGGTGTCCCAAGACTGACAACTGCCCAAGTTTAAACCTGTATTAAATTATTTCACAGTAAACTAATGAAAACAGGTCTGTTTCAACTGTATCTCTCTTTCCTTACAGTATGGACATAATTATACCAATTGAGCACTCCAATTGTTCTAGCTTTTCACCATTTGTTTGGTTGTTCTTTTCTCTCCTCCAATCATTAGAATATTTTTTTTTTTGTGTGCTGAACTAAAGGACCCTGGAATAGTTATTTATAAATATCTCTTATGAATTTTCAGGAGACTCATGAGCCTGTATTTTCATGTTTGATAAATTCATGTCCTATTTCTGCAGATTTTTCACCATCTTCATTCACGATTTTTAGAGCCTGTTCTATCTTCACAGGAATGTCACTATTTAAAACATCTAAGAACTAATGATCTCATTAGCTTAATTACTTCTTATTGACTTGATAAGTCACCATGCTTTAATGCAAAATCTGCCACTACAATTAATGGCTGCAATCAAGCATTTGCTTTACATTAAGTAGTCAGGGAAATTTTATGCATCTTACAGTAACTCAGTGGAGAAGTCTTGTCCCAGCGGCACAAAAATCTGAAGTGTCAGAAATTGCTGGATCAGTCCCACTAGAAACAGGAAAAAAATTAAATACATGTGCTGTGTGCATGCAGATGCACATTTCATCACCAAGTATCTCAATTTGGTACCATCCAGCTATGCTCCTGCAACACTATTTCCCAAGGTTCACACAACATACAGACATGAGAAAAACCTGAAGAAAACCAATTCAAACTGCAATAAAAGTGTTCTTTTAAAAGTGCCATCTGTGGCTTTGGTGGGATTCTCATGAAAATAAAAGGAATTTTTTTATTTTTTTTTTTTTACTTACAATTCTACATTGTGTTCTAAGAGCATGTAGACACCAAATATGCCATAGAAATGATAAAATAAAGTAATACTATTCTATCAAGATTATCTTGTAGTCATGTGAAACTTGTACATTGTCACAAATGTGAGAACAACTTATTAAACGATTTCAAAAAACCCTCGGGTAAAAAAAAGAAAGCTTCTGATTTTTAGAACCATAGCAAAAGAGCTTAACTGAGGGAACAAACAAGAAATCTTTCAGGATTCAGATAGCTCCCTATCAAGGGGAAACAGACAGTACAGAGCTGTCTGAACTGAACCTTATGTTATTTTCTTAGTTATTCATCAATGAGAGCATGGGCTGCTCTTCATTGACTTAACCAGACCCAACAGTAACATTAGTTTCTCTTCTAAAGAATGCCAATTTAGAACTTCCTCCTTTTGTGGGTCAAATGACACTTTAAAATTTCAAATGATATTTGTATTTATAACTTCTTTTATTTTGGAAGAGTGTTCAAAGATTACAGTAAGATTGGGAAATCATACTTGACACAAATGAAATACTTGAGGTACACACAGTTCAAGAGAGAGGAAGAGACAGAGGGAGACAGAATGGTAACAGATGGAAATTTGATGGTAGTATTGCAGCACTAGCTAAAGTAAATTTAAAACCAAACCATTCTTAGCAGTGACAATCCACAAGAATAATTCTCAATCCTCATTTTAGGCTGCAATAGTTTATTGTAACATTGACAATAAACAAATTAAAGATGTATTTCTCAGAAAGATAGATTAGACTAATATTTATTATACTGAAGATAACAGTAAATTTCCTTTATAAAAATCAGATTACTCTCCAAGGTCTTAGTGCATGACCAAATTATGCAATTTCTTATTTATTTTTAGTGTACGTTTGGAAAAGCTAATTTCTAATTATATACCCTGCATGAGAAGTATAGTAGAGGATTGTTGTTTCGTTTGACTAAAATCACCATCTCAATTTTTCTTCAAAAAAGCAAGCAGTTAATTCTAAACCAGCTTGATTCATTACTATAAGCCTTATAAGATACAGTATCCTGCAGTCAAGTTTAAGGCATAAATTATGATAATGATACTGTGTACCCCAGGAAACACAAACTGCTTTGATTCTGGCTTATCCTAGTTCAAGTAACAGACAACCTGGGGAAGCACTCCATATTACCCAAAGACTGATTACATAAATGCAGCTCAGATTTGGGTATAGCTTCCTTTTACTGCTAGTGCTCATTTGATAAATAAAAGTAAAAATACTTTAAAAAGTAAAATGAGAAAGGGGATAGTAATCTATTCCACATTCTGTAATGCCAACAGAATTATTGACTTTAAGTGCTGAATGGAGTCAGAAGTTACTTGCTAGACATCAGCCTGTAGCAGGATCAGGTACAGAAGTGAATCTAGCAGCACTAGGACAATATGTATCAACAAGGATCTCCCCTACAACACTTACTTAATATGGCATTTCTATTTCTTTTACTTATTTGTAACTGACCTGCTAAAAAGAAAAATCACTTTGCTAATACTGAATTACGCTGAAAGTATGGGAGAATAATGTAAGTTTTACATTCCAATATAAGACTGATTTAATAAACAGAACATCAGAGATTTAATTCTTTGATACTTACAAGTTTGCTTAATTTCCTTTGGTAGCTGCATTTTGTTGACTTGACTGCTTCCTTCAAGTACAAAAACAAAGCCTTTTACTTCTTTATCATATTCCTACAAAAAGGAACAATAAACAAACATAAGAATCTAAATAGAATTCTTCTCCTCACAGCCAACCATGCTACTAACATGCAAAGCTACTTTTTTTAAAATCACAAAAGGCAGACAGCACTGCAAGTATGACAATAGTTCAAATATAACAGTAATAATATAACCCATAGAATTATGTCCTCTACTTGCTTGTTTCATGAACAAATACTGCTGACCAACAGGACTCATGATCCAATGGGCCTATCTGAAGCCATTAGTTACCAGAGTAGCAAAATTACTTTCTAAATATTTAAACTATAATATTACACTGTGACCAACCTAGTCTGCAAGCAGGCATAAAGAACTAATTTAAGTAGTCATTTAGTCAGTCATAACGACAGAACTGCAAGTGACAACTCCACTGTCAGGTCAAAGCCCTCATTACCTTCTAATCTTAAGCTTCATTCACATTTTTCTGTTTTATAGTCTGGGTTTTATAAGTTTCTTTAAAAACTTACTTTCCATATAGCTGATGGATTGCCAAAAAATTTCCATTTTGCGCCTGGGTTCTTGCCTTGAGCACTGAATATTTCAACAAATGGGCCACCCTATGATAAAATGGTATAAAGATACATCATCCAACCAAGTGTTCAGCACAATCATCAATGGTCAAGATGAGCCCATAAGAACAATCCCTCCCCACATTAGGTTGTTACTACTATAGAGTCAGTATTACTGATCAGTCAGACAGCAGAATAGTAATAACAGCTCCTAGACTACTATAATATAGCAATCCATATAGTCAGTATTTGGTTTTACTAGAGGATCAGAACATAAAATTGAAGGAATACCATGGAATATTTTAAATTTTATTTAAAATGTCACTCTCTAAAAAGCAAAATTATTGTAAAAATTCTAAAAACATGCAGGAGATTAGTAACTTATATTTGGATATGATTTATTTCTACAACTCACCAAATGAAGTGAGTTTTAAAACATACTGCTAAAAAGTAAGAACTGTTACATATTGGATGTTTTATCTGCTTTCCTATGGAAATGAAGTTTACACAATTTGTCCACATACGTGAACATGTTTGTCACAGTCTATGTATGTGAGTATGTCAAAGACATTTCCCAGTAACATTTCTACCAGTCACCAAATTCCAGTCTGATTTAGTCTCAGAAACTCACAACCATTTACTCTCTTTTCTGGGAGGCCTCGTAGTAGATCTGATCCCACCAGCATCACCATAAAAAGGTGAGGGCTGTGCTCATGTTGCAACCTTCATGAGGCATCAGAGAATTAATACTGGAAAGATTACAAATGCCTCTGCCAGGTGAAAACTCGTTACACAGAGCATGTGCCCTATTAGTATCAAGGAATCTAACCACAGGCTCTTGGAGAGGGAGGCTTTAACACCTCTGCTTAGAGAATTATTTGCTTCAATATTTTTCCTATTTGATGTCACATTTTTTTGTGACATTTGATTTACTCAGCCTCTAGTTTGATAAGCATTTTTTCAGCAGCATGGTTGACCTCATCAGTCTTTACAACTCTGCCACTCCCTTCTCATTCCTAGTTGCCTGCACTCCCCAGTTCTTCATGCTCAGCTGCCCAAACAATTGTACACAAGTCAGAATGAGCAAGAGGGGTGAGCAGTCTTATCAGCAAAATAAATGCTCTTCAAGTTAAGCTTTCAGAGAACATCAGCAATGCATTCATTGTCTTCGAATTAGACATTTTCATCTGCCCACCCACTTGTGGCAGTTTCCACTCACACAGCTAACCCCAGTGACTAGACTTAGTAAGTTCTAAGGAAATTGAAAACTGTATTTTATAAACTGCACTCATAAAATATTTTTAATTTAAAATGGACAAAAAAACCCTTAAAAATATGGAATACTATTAATTTGAAAGTTATCTGACATATTTAAGGACTATAGGATCAGGCTCTTGGAAAGTTTACAAAAGATTCTTAAGTGCCAAGTTGTATGGGCTTGAAGAAATCTTAAAAAATATGTGGCTTTTCCTCCCATATTTAAAAATACATGTTGTTAATACTGCAGCCCCTGAGTGGGCCCTGACTTGAGGTTAAGCTAACTGAAGAGACCATGGAAAGCTACTGAGAAAGCACTGAACAAACACTGATGCAAGAAGCTGACAAAAGTTACTTAGTGCTGTGGAAGACGGTTGATCTCATGGATGACCAAGGGGGAGTTAAGCAAGAAACTGTCAAAGTCCACAATCAATTGGAGAGGAGTATGGGGCATCTTTTGGGGATCACAATCCTGCAAAGCCAACAGCACCTAGGCCACAGTATCAGAAATACCATATAAAGCTGAAATTGCCTAGGTAAGAGCATCAGAAATATAAATTTCGGGTACAGATTTAGCACATCTGAGACCAGTGGGGAAAACATAATTAGGCCTAATTAGGGGTGGGTTACTCTCTGTGGAGGGGACTGGTGCAGAGAAAGGGTGGCAAAGCATTGTGAAAAGGAAACAGTACTAAGGGATAAGGTTTGCAAGTGATGTGACTAGTACTGTCACAACCCTGTGGTTGACCAAGAGAATAAACCAACTCCTCTTTTCTGACCAGACCTGAAGAGTTGAGCCTGCTTCCACCACTGGGTGGGAGCAGATGGTGTGCCATCCCTGGCTCACAAGGGTATAGGGACAGACAAAAAGCCATTGGTAACACCATGCCGGTGTCTGTTCTAGACCTGACAGCATCAGCAGCTACCCACTATTTCATAACATTGTTATAAAAATATTGAACAATGAAACATACCAAAACATTTCTAAATCTGGGATATTCCCCACCCCCTGCCCCCAGAATAAGCCATTTTAATTGAGTTCTCAGAGGTGAAATGGAAGAAGATAAAAAATAAAACAATTTGTTTTACCTGATACTGATTTCTGAACATTTTCCAGCTTTCACAGGCAAAAAATAATTTCAGCTTCTCAGTCAGTAAAGACACTTACAGGCTATGCTAAAAATAAACAAAAAACTTTATATAGGATTTGACATGAAATAATCCTATAATGAAACACCAATCATATTTAAAAATATATGAATACTATTATGAAATACTTTTCAGGAGTACAGAATATGTTATCAACTACAGAATGTTACCACAAAGGAATTAAGATAAAAAAAAAATACTAATATTGATGCTGTCTTGGAAAATGTTCTCTTCATGCATCAAGTACTCAAGGCTGCCTTTTCTTATATTCCAAGTAAAACTAGTAATTTTATGCTAGCCCTTATTTTTAACAATGAAGGCTTTCTGACACTTTAAAAATGCTTGAAAAATAATGTTTAATATACTTTTTTTATTACTCTGTTATCAAGTGCCCACTGGAAAACATTAGACTCCATTAAAGAGGAGCTAAACATTTAATATAGAGAAAGAGAAACATGTGGCACAGCTGCAATAGAAACCACTCCATCTAGAGATATTTGGCAGAGACTTCTGAGACAAATTATCTTCTTTCACATTCAGTATTCTTCTTTGAGGATCATCAGTTTAAGACTCAAACCAAGCACTTCAGTTATTTGAGGGCTGCTAAAGTCAATGTGAATTAAGAAGTGTCTGCACATTCCTCTCTGATCATGCTGAGTGACTGCAATTTCACCTGAAGTCAACAGAAAGTGAAGGGACCCTGAACATAAAAAGTAGTTGTCAATCTCCAAAGACAGGTAGAACCAGTCACAAGAGACAACATGAGCCTTCCTTGTGAAAACTGAAAGTGCTCATCAACTCTGAGAAAAATCCTTCCAGAAGCCTGTCTCTCATTCATTTGATATACTTTATTTATGTTAGTTGCACTAGTTCAGGCTTAGACCACTTAAAGAATAAAATTATTTTTAATTACTGTTTTTTTTTGAGTCTGAAATAATTTTCTTAACAGAAAAAAAAATATGCTGACTAGGAGAATATAGTATAGCTTCTCATGAGGAACAGTTAAACTCTCACAACCAGAAAGTGACAGAAAGTTTTAAAAATTTTCTAACAATATACATGACTGAATGCACTACAAATTCAGTGACAATATGCATGAGTTCATAAAGAATGTACACATCTAAAGGATTAGAGCAACATTCTATTTTAAAAAGTATATATACTTTTAATATATATATAAAATATTTTATATCATTCATTTAGGAAAACATGATAAAATCTATTGATGTGTAACCACAATTATTTTAATCAGCAACAAATACTTTAAATCTTAAAAGTTGTCTGTAAATATAATAAAAATGGAAAAAAATCAGATATTGGAAATTTCTCCTATGCTGTTGCCAGGAACATTAGTTCATTTTAAACTTTTCGATTATAAGGAAAATAAAATTTAGAAACCATAGAATTTGTATCAGGTCTATCAAAACCTGTAATTAGTATTTTGATTGCACTACTTTAATACTGTCACTGCACATCTAACAGACCAAGTGCATTATTTGTCATTTTAGACCATTTTCTATACAAGTTTCCCACTTGTTCAGTTGGTATAATTGTTTTTTGGTTTTTTTTTCCCCAAGAGTGACATTAATAGCTGTATTCAACTATTCTAAATTACTAACTAGACATTTTAGAAATGCCTTTTAAAGAATGCACTTCTAAAGCAACTGTATTATTTCCTCCTTCTGTATATATTTACTTTGCATAAAGAATAATAATTTTGGAAATCACTGTTCATTCACCTTTTTTTGTCTGCAGCTCTAGCTTTGCTGTTATCTACTGCCTTTAAACAAGACAGAACTACTCAAACTTGCATGATTCGATTCATGTCTTAGTGAGACGTAATGGCACCGTGGAATTAACCTCAGAGTGACCTACTGTTTTGATTCACTTTGCCAGAGCTAAATGCAAAGGACTGATAGTGAAAGACAGGCAGAAGTCATGTCCTCCTACGGTACATATTTACAATGAGTTTATTACTGTAACTCACACAGTCAGGCACTTGTCCTTCTAGTACTAAGGATTTCACCATCCCCCAGTTTTTATTTATTGTTAAGTGAAGCAGGTGTGAAAGAAGACACTGCTTTTTCCTTGGAGCAAAGCCCTTTCACTCACTTTTGCTTTAAAAATCAGTTCCAGATCTGCCAAGCATCATGAACCTAACACAAACCTCACATAATTTGCAGCTGTGTTATGCCTTATTACATCTCAGAGAAAAATATTAATACTAAATAAACATGAGGGACCCTGATATAAGCGACACTATGAAAAGTATAAAGTTCTGAGATAGAAAAAAGCAACTTATGTCTTTCAGAGAGTACTACTAATATTCTGGCAAGAAGTCTTCTGCTGATGATAATCATACTATATATTCTGGAACAAACCTTTAGTGTGTAGGATGCAGAGGTCAAGTTTCTTCATTACCATCCCATCTGTCAGGATGGAAAGGCTAAAGCTACTTAGCAAGGTGGACAGCTACAGTATTTGCAGACACTGCTGTAATCAGAATTACACGTAAGACATCAAAAGTACTACGTTTTCTCCACTGTTTTCTCATGAAGTATACCTGCCTTTCTCAAAAGTCAGACCACTAATGGCAAATTGCACAGGGTTTTGATGGAAGGCGCAAACAGCTCTGCATGCAGCGCAAGGAGAAGCCATCTGGATATATTTATTCACTTAAGTTCAAGGCTATGCTAATATGCTTTGCCTCTGAGTAGTGCTTATTAGCTTTGCTGTGACATCACTAATTTATCTCCACACTGTATTGTATGGAAATAGTCCTCAGTTGGCTCTGAGCACAGAAAGCACATACATGCCCTGGTAAAACACCACAAAGACACACACTTATATCATACACTAATTAATTCTTAAATTTAAGTAGAGGAACACGTCTCTGAACTGCATAGGTCTCATTCAAATTATACGCTTAAGATAGAAAAAAATGATCAAATAATTAAAGGCTTATAAGGGATCACAGAAAGAGTAGCAATATATATGAAGAGATAACATCTAGGAAGTATGTGGTAGTAAAAAGAAATACAAAAACTGTGGCATGATGAACATTTACTGAAGGACTAGAAATCTCATTATCACTAGAAATCTTTAACTTGTCAAATGAAGTTCACTTTTACTGCTTAAAATTTGTCAACAATGCAGTTGTTTTTTAAACTCTCATACACATGGACAAGCTAGGTTATTTACTAATTTGCAGAACATATTTTACACAGAGCTGGGAAACTGACGACCCTTGTAACTATCAAATTTGTAACAAGAGGGGTTTTTCTAAACATTAGTGAAAGGTAAACTAGACCCAAAGTTTGTAAGCATTTGTGTTTTTGACAACTCATTCATACTAAAAAGCTGGTTACTGTAAACACACCAGTGAAATGTCAGTTTGTTTTTCATAAAGGCAAAAAATACTGCAAGTGACACTGCATACACTTTTGCTCATAGATTGCTTACTTGTGGCTTCCCAATTTCCATTATGTTACTACAAATGAAGACTAGAAATTTCCTTTATATTAAGATTGGTACCTACTAAAAACATTAAGTGAATGACATATTTGTAATGTAATTACTGAGATAATATTAAGAGGTACTTTCATTACATTGTATCATTGTCTTTAGTTATAGTAGCCTATGCTTAAAAACAAAATAGAGAATGGTCTGGAAACTTGATGGTTGCAATATTTTTCCCCTTTTCATCTTTCCTCCTCCCAGCCTCTCTAGAAATTCTAAAAATCAAGAGTGCTTAAAATCCTGAGGGACTATTTTAGAAAAAAAATCAACAATACCTTGAAATATAAGTCCTCAATTTTTTGCATATTTGTCAAATAAATAGATATTTTGTGACATCTTTATAGAATCCCATAATGTAACAGTTCTCTCATTTTTCAGTCACAGATCATACTTAGTTTTTTTACTGCTCTGAACCATGTGCTTTAGTACATCTGTCCAACTGGAAATATAGGCTTAAAGTGTCAGTCAATGACAAACCATTGAGAATGTAGTTTATGAAGTTAAGCAACAATGAAAGATATTTATCTTTGGAAGAATACATTCCTATCAGGATTTACCTTGTGAGGTCTTGATTTGTGCACTGACTTTGATCGTTAGTTTCACAATGTTTCCTACACTGAAGATAAAGTAGCAGCAGTCCAATGGGCCCTCTAATCCTTCCATTCATACAAACCACTCAGGACCTTGTGAAAATATCACCATCCTATGTCATCTTCCATTTTTTCTTCAAACTAGAATGTTTCACATTCAGATATTTCAATAATATTTTGTGTTTATGTGGCCCCATGATTCAAACAGTTGGTCCCTGGTAAGTTACAAGCAAAAGAGTGTTTCACAAAGAGTAAATGCAAACAGACCTTCATGCTCCTTAAATTAGTTAATAGTAAGCACTGTACTAACCCCAAGGGAGACAGGGATGGAGAGACTCATGCAGTCCTAAAAACCTTCATAGTCGTGGTTAGTCTCTTGACTTAAAAGGGATTATTTGCAAAAGTATATGAATACATTTTTCTGATCAACATCCCAGTGTTGAAGAAGCTGTGTTTATTTAAGACTTTTCTATTCCAAAGTCAAAAGTGTGAAGCAAAATAATGTCGATTTGCACCTACTACTAATTTGCATTGAAAAACAACACAAATACACTATTTTTGGCAGGGAACATAGGCTTAGACCCAAGACTGTTAATACATATAACTCACCATCGCTGGCGCAAAGCCAGCGCTGATTTATGGTAGGCTGGGACACACCAGAGAAAGCAGTTCATCACTGATGAAGGGTTTTAGTATCTTCCAGACAAATGAATTCCACATACTGAATATTTAAAGCTGGGTTTGTAACACTGCTATATATTTTCTCAAAATACAAGTTAACATAATAAATGGGCAGAAAGATCATTAATAAACTATACCAAGACTACTGGTGTTCCTATGTGAAAAGGGACACAGTCAGCCTTTACATACAACTCGCAGAATTA
>NW_010294672.1:0-17338 GCF_000700745.2 Antrostomus carolinensis
TGTCTTCCTGAATTCTTCGTAAGTAGCCAGTGAAAAAAAGTGAATCTCTTTGGAAGAAATCTTTGTCTACAAGAGTGCCAAGGTTAGAATGGAGAAATAATACATCTATGTCTCTGAAAAAAATATTCTGAAATGTACTTTTTCCTAATTCCTTTTCACAGAGTATCTTTTGAGAATTGTATTTTGAAAAACATAATTTTCCACATAGCTTAGATAGAGAATACATATTTAGTTTCTCTTAGTAAACTCCTGCATAAGGACCAGATTCCTAGTATCTTGTATTTGAAGTAACTAACATAATCAGAGCTAATCTCCATGTGAATCTGAACTACTGCCAATTTTTTCCACAGGTTTCTTGTTTTAAGAGTGCTTGATTTGAGGAATTTGTTCCTAATTTGTCAAAATCAATACTCAACAATAACTCAATCAGCTTTGCATAAATAATTTGTATGCCCTAAAAAAAATATACTCACACAGTTCCTAGTCTGTGAAAACTGAACACTCTAAATTATTTTTTTAATGCTAAATTTTTTCTGCTTTATTGTACTTCAATTATTCATCTGTAAAAGAGTGATTTAGTCACTGAATACATCTCCTGTAGTCGTCAGTACATCCACATTAAACACTGAACTAGTGATCCCCAGAATCCTAGAAGCAAATGTGCATTGTGATTCACAGGACAGAGAAACAAAACAGCACAAAAACTTTCTGAAGAGATCAAAAGCTCAGCCAGTGCTTTAAAACTCAGAAAAAGAGTGAAATAGCCCCAGATGATCCTTGGAAGTGAAACATTTTTCACACTGCAGATAAAGGCACAAAAATCCTAGTAATCCTGCTAGTTTCAAGTGGAAGAAAATGCTTTCTTCCACATTCTTTTGTGATCATTTTAACAAAATTCTAAGTCTAACATAGTGTCTCTTGGGACGGTCAGTCTTTGATCTGTCAGTCTTAATTTCTAAAAATAAGAGCTTTGTTTTCTCTCAATAGGATGAAACTTCAATAATTCTTAAGAATAAGATTCGCTAATTAATAGAAAATAAATATGTTTCAATAAGTACTGCAAACTCAGAAGTGTTCTGATATTGATATTTATGAAGTACAGACCAAATGTCCCTAAACTAGCACATGAAAAATAAAAAAAAATAAAAAAAAATCTGCTCCAGTGTGGGCTCTCCATGAGCTACAGTTCATTAAGAAATATCCACCTGGTCTGGTGTGGGGTCCTCCATGACCTGCAATGTGGATATCTGCTCCAACATGGAGAGATCTTCCTCCTCACACTACTCTGACCTTGGTTTTCCCCCTACTGTTTCTCAATCTTTTCTATCCTTCTCTCTCTATTGTTCTTGTGTTTCTTAAGTTTTAGCATGAAGAAGCTTTACTTTAGATTTTAGGATTAAGGCCTACACTAAACATTTCATTAACGATACTTTCCAGGATTAATTTGCTGAGCTAATTTGCTGCTATTATAAAAATGTTTTCTTTACATTTCACATTGTCCAAAGCATATAAAATAAAATTATATAACCTGCTGGAAAAAAATAAATCAACTTTATTATTAGACTAAGTAAAAGACATGAACATTGAATTTAATCTTATTCATCCATCTGGACTTTTGTTCCAAATTATTTTATTAAACTGTAGAGATTATTTTGTTTAAAATTAAGAAGGAAATTAGTAATCACTAAGAAAAACAAAGTCTACTCTAATAGTAACAGGACTTTGTTTCAGCAAATTCAAATTAAAACTGTAAGTATATTCTGGCACTCAAAGATTTGGGTAACATTTCTGGGGTAGTTAGAAGGCTATAATGGTTTGTAATGTTCTTTTGTAATGTTCTAATAAAATTAAAGCCTCTCTGACATAGTTTTTATTTCTTATATATTGTTAAGTTTAACAAGAATCTGAGTTTTAGGGGCAAATCTTTATTCTAGAGATCATTAGTAACTTTCCTGCCATACTTACGGTCAGATGAAGTAATACAACTATTTTGAAGAATGTGTACTGTGTCATACAGTATGCTTCACATTATGATGAATTAGAATTTTTTGAACTGAATACTAAATTCAGTCCAAAAGGGAAGGGTAAATACTTAGCTACTTTCTTGGGCTCTCTGGGTTTGAAAGGTTTATTTTGTTTCTTCAGCATAAGAGCAAGAATTGCAATTTGCATATAATAAATGATAATTTGCTAGTTTTATTTCACCTTAGTTTAAAATATTACCCTTATCTTTTGATTTGTTATCTCTTGCTGTTCAAATGAATGACTATATAATCCTTATAGGTATGTTCTTATTATAAGAATTATGACGTCATCAGATCAAAGAGATTTAGATAAAGCCATTGACTTCACTACCTAATAAGCAAAGGCAGGTGCTTAGAATCGCAGAATCACTGAGATTGGAAGAGACCTTTAAGGTCATGGAGTCCAATCATTAATCTAGCACTGAAAAGTCTAGATTAAACCTGACTAAACCATGTCCCTGGAGAACTATGTATACATGACTCTTGAATACCTCCAGGGATGGTATTGCCCCAGGCAACCCATTCCAATGCCTGAGAACCCTTTCAGTAAAGAAATTCTTCCTAATACCCAATCCAAACTTCCCTTGGTGCAACTTGAGGCCATTTCCTCTTGTCCTATCACTTACTGCTTGGTTGAACAGACCAACCCCAACCTCTCTACACCTTCCTTTCAGTTAGTTGCAGCTAGCAATAACGTCTCCCTTCAGCTTCCTCTCCAGGCTAAGCAACCCCAGTTCCTTCCACCACTCCTCATAAGACTTGTGCTCTAGACCCTTCATCGTCTTCATTGCCCTTCTCTGGACATGCTCCAGCACCTCCATGTCTTTCTTGTAGGGAAGGGCCAAAAACGGAACACAGTACTCAAGGGGCAGCCTCACCAGTGCTGAGTACAGGGGTAAGGTAATTTCCCTGGTCCTATTGGCCACGCTATTCCTTTTACAGCTCAGGATGCCATTGGCCTTCTTGGCCACCTGGGCACACTGCTGACTCATGTTCAGTCAGTTACCAATCAATGCCCCCAGATCTCTCTCTGATGAGCATTTCTCCAGCCACTCCTCCCCGAGCTTGTAGGACTGCCAGGGGTTGTTGTGGCCAAAGTGCAGAACCCGGCATTTGGCCTTATTGAAACGGCTGCAATTGGTCCTGGCCCATCGACCTAGTCTGTCCAGATCCCTCTGCAGAGCCTCCCTATCCTCAAGCAGATCAACACTTCCACCCAGCTTGGTGTTGTCTGCAAATTTTATGAGGGTACACTCAATCCCCCCATCCAGATCACTGATAAAGTCATTAAACAGGAGTAGCCTCAGTACTGAGCCCTGGGGAACACCACTTGTGACTGGCCATCAACTGGATTTAACTCCATTCACCACCACTCTTTGCGCATGGCCATCCAGACAGTCTTTCACCCAGCAAAGTATATGCCCATCCAAGCTGCGAGCAGGCTGTTTCTCCAAGAGAATGCTGTGGGAAACAGTGTCAAAAGCTTTACTGAAGTCCAGATAGACAACATGCACAGCTTTTCCTTCATCCACTAATCAGGTGACCATGTTGTAGAAGGAGATCAGGTTGGTCAAGCAGGACCTGCCTTTCATAAACCCATGCTGACTGGGCCTGATGATTTGGTAGTCCTGCATGTACTGTTTGATGACACCCAAGATGATCTGCTCCATCACCTTACCTGGCACCGAAGTCAAACTGACAGGCCTGGGTCTTCCTTCTGGCCCTTCTTGTAGATGGGCATCACATTGTCTAACTTCCAATCTGCTGGGACCTCCCCAGTCAGCCAGGACTGCTGAAAAATGATAGAAAGTGGCTTGGTGAGCACCTCTGCCAGCTCTCTCAGAACTCTTGGGTGGATTCCACCTGGTCCCATAGACTTGTGTACATCTATGTGGTGCAGCAGGTCAAAGACCATCTCTTCCTGGGTTGTGGATGGATCATTCTGCTCCTGGTCTCTGTCTTTTAGCTCAGGGTGCTGGATTCCCAGAATACAACTGGTCCTATTACTGAAGACTGAGTAAAAGGTGGCATTAAGTACCTCAGCTTTTTCCTCATCCTTAGTCACCATGTTTCCTTCTGCACCTAATAGAGGCTCTCCCAAGCCCTTCTTTTGCTGCTAAAGTGATTCTCATACTTTGTGTAAAAAGCTAAACAGTGAGAAATGATATTTCTTTTCTTCAGTAACTTGTTTCCAGACTGGTAATTTTTACAACAACAAAGAACGAGGAGAATTTGTAGCCAGCCCCAGAGAGCCAAATAAAACAATGCTTGTTCCGGCAAGGTCCATTTTTCTGGTTTGTTTCTTTTTGTTTAATATTATCCTTCATTCAAAAAGAATCTCTGCAAGTCTAGAAAGACCTGGTAATTAGTGAACTGAAATATAGGAGATACTCCTTCTAGGTGAATAAAGAAGGAGTTCAAGATACTAAATCAAAGAAAGCAAGGAAAATATGTGCTCAGAATCTTAATTGCTATTTGCAGTCCTCATTCATTCCTAGGGAGCGTAAAAGCTTTTCAAATAAAAGAAGTAAATAATGAAGACATTGGTGTCATACCAAGAGGACACAGATAACAGAGAATTAGTCTAAAGACATTCCCTATATGAAAAAAATATCCTAAGCAGCTTGACAGAAGAGAATGCTCAAAAGATGTATTTATTTGAAAAATATTCATGTCAGGAAGCTTTTGATGAGTAGTACCAAAAGGACTAAGGGAAGAAAAGGTGCCAAAACAAAGAGAATTTTTGATATTGTGTGGTTTGTGCTTAATGTACAGCATCTGTTGTTGCCAATCAGCATAGACATTTCAGGAAAAAAAAAATAAAACAAAAACACCCCAAAACACATTAACAAGGTATTCTTTTCTTGCTGTCATGAGTATTCTTTCAGATCTTAATTAACAATAATGCTTTCAAGTTTTCAGTTTATTAACAAAAGATCTAAAAAGATCAAGGGAATGCGTCAGGGCTTCAACTCTATTATATCAGTGACCTTGTAATTCCCCTGACAGGTGTGTTTGAATATTCTAATGGACCCCATTTGGTCACAGGCACATCAACAGTTCACAGATAACACTTTTATCATACATTGATTGCTAGTGTATTCTATCTCACCTTATCATGTAAAATATTCAGAGCATTTAGAGACAAATCTCTGCAACATGAATGTATTGAAGTACACGCACTTACATAAAAAAAAAAAATCTTTCACTCTGTTTATTTGTCACACCTTCCCAGTATAACTATGATTTTCATTGCTTTTTACAGAATGACTGAATATATCTAATGTAATCCATAAAGCAGGGTATGTACTTTCACACCATTTCTTCCCTTAAATATCAGCAGAGCTTTGTTTCCATATGTAAATAACTGAATGTTTCCAGCTTAAAATAATAATAAAAAAAAACACAAAAAAACAGCAAACAAACAAACAAAAACAAAACCAAAAACCCCTCTACTTTCTTCTGCATTGTTGTCATGGGGAAAGAATCAAAAGAAGTTTCCTTAATGTTCCCTTTAAAGCATGCAAAATATTTATGGAGCAAATTAAGTATCCTATTTTTTTTAAAGCAAAGTCTGCTTAATAGTAATTAAATTGTGATGTGATTACTCTTTAAATGAATATGAATTACTTCTTGTTAACTACTTTTTCAGTAATGTCAAGTTTAATTACATGCTTTACAGGACATAAATAACAAAGTATGGAAAGAAAGGCAAGATGATGTTATATTAACATATAGCTTGCAAGAGTTATGCAATTACAATCTTAAATCTATTATGAAAATATCTAAATGAGAAAAAAAAAAAAACCAACCATTAACAATGCTTTAGATTATTACTCCTATTTTAATAGATTTTTTTTATTATTATTTTTGAAAAGTCATTGTTATGCATCTAAAATGCTATGATAAAAAGCCTGAGTTCCTCTTTATACCTGGAGGAACACAGTTGGTCCTGAGGCAGACTCATAAATCTCATTTCTGCATTGGAGAGAATTCATCTTTTTAGGTAAGAACAATATTCTTTGTTCCTTTAAGGGGAAGCATCATGGACCCAGACAACAATTTGCAGACATTCTTGTGTAACAGGATGCATCCTTATATGGCAAAGAAGTAAACTGAAGAATGACCATATTAAGTTATGTTTTTTCAATGACACGAATTAAGCTCTTCTGTTTAGAATTGCATCCAGAAAGACCCCGAATGCTTATATGGTAACTTAGTGTCCTGGTTTTGCTAGGATAGAGTTAATTTTCTTTTTAGTAATTAGAAGAGTAGTATTTTACTTTCAGTGTTTCAGTTCAGACATATCACAAGAAGAACTTTGATAACAATACTTGTGTTGCTGCAGCTTCAAGGTCACCGTGTTTTTGCTCCTTCACAGCTGCACTAGGACTGGGAGGGGTAAGCGCAGTGAGGAGCAAAACCCAAAACTGGCATCTGGTTGTGCCAATGAAATATTCCATATCATATCACGTCATGTCAGTATATTAACCAGGGTTGACCGGAAGACAGGGCACTTCTCTCGGGGATCGCTCGGGCTCACTCTTCCGGGGTTTCGGTTCGGGACTGTCTCGGCTGCGGGATCGTTAGCTGGCACGGGCTGGGAATTGGTCAGCGAGCGGTGAGCACTGTGTATCACTCATTTGTATAGTCTCTTATTACTGTTGTTATCATTATCATTTTTCTTTTAATTAGTAAATAGTTTTTATCTCAACCCGTGAGTCCTTGCCCTCCTTTCCAAATTCTCTCCCCTTCTCCCTGGGGGAGGGGGGGGGGAGGGTGATAGAGCAGGCTGTGTTTGGCTGCAAGCTGCAAGCAAAAGGGTGAATCCACCCAAACCACCACACTTAGTTGTTTGACCATTCAGCCCTTCACAACATTATGCAGAGTGGGAGAATGTTTGCTTTTATTTATTTATTTTTTATGTATTCAGTAAGTATTTGCCTGTTTGTTTGTTTATTATATGAATGTGTTTCTTCTAAAAGTAAGATTTTCAGCTGTCACATAAGTTAATATAGAAATGCACAAAGCATTGAGTTTCATTCATTACCAACCAGGAATGGTTTTATCTGCTGACTTAATTGTAGTCCCATTTGCCATTATCATAATCCGTTCTGCAAACTTGTCCATCCTGATCTGTTTCTTCATGCATATTTTTATGGAAACAAAATTTCTAATGTTTCAACTCTCCCACCAGCTCCAATAGCTGTTCACCTATCTTATTAATAACTGGCTTTTTTCTGTGGAATATACTTGTGGGTGTAAACTGATTATTTCTTTGTAATTACAATGTGCCATATTGTACTATGGACATTGTATAGTTACAGAGTTGCCTTTCTAAAGACCATGTATTTGCCACTTTTTTGTGGGCCAAACACCAAGAGCTGTAACCAACGAACTCTTTACTCAGCTTTTAGTCACTTTAGTAAGCAAAACGGCTACAGCAAGATTAAGGAAATAAAGCTTTGGGCTCTATCATATTAGTGAGCATGGCTTTCTACAGGATGTTTATGATTGCTCTTTATCTACTCATTATTTAATTTATTTCATAGTTTCCCCTTGCACAGTGTAAAATTAGCTCAGGAATCCATCTAACAATTTCTGAACCACAACAGTTTGAATTAATCCTGTAAGGTGTCCCAGAATTGTTGCCAGCTTTAATACATTTTCTTGTGAACTGCAATGGAATGGTGCAACTGCTACTTTCAGCTGGTGTACCCCTGTAGTGGCAATGAAAATTGCCAAGTGGGTAGGACAGCTGAATACTGAAGTTATGACATTCATACATTTTCTGAGTTGATGGGTTCATAAATTGGACATAACTCAGAATAGCTGTGAACAGCTGACAAGTTATTCCTCCTTGCAGTCTACCTTACCTCTGATTCATGAGTCATGCAAAAACATTGACTGGCCTTTTTCAGTTAAAACCTGAATAAAATCTATAATAATACTACCCACCTTGTTTTAGCCATGCCCCTCTTCTTTTACATCCTCTCATAGTACCTGACTTCAAGGATGTGTGGGGGTACGTCTGTGTGTGTGTGCTTGTATATATCTAACATCTTTATACCTTATTGGAGTTTAATTTAGTTGCCACATATAGGCGTCTAATAGCACCTCTGGTGCTGTGGGGTGTCCAAACTTTCTGGACAAGGCTGGCAGACATGACACAGGACATGTAGGTAACTCTCTCAAAGTATGTCTGAATGACAGCTGAAGCTCAGCTACTTTAAGATAGGATAATTCAAATGCCACTCATTTGTCTGTATATGAGCAGCTAAATTAATTTTTACGTATACAACGTGATTCTATTCTAGATTAAGGCACCTACATATAAATGTCTACATGTGAGCTAGGTGTTTAAGTTCCTATTACAATTAGTCGGGATCTAGGACTGGATTTCTTTGCTTAAATGCAGACAGCTATCATCCTCTTGGTTGAGGCAGTGCATCCTTTCTGGCTTCTAGATTTTACTCTAGAAAAATATAGATCTCCTCTAAGTCCTGTGACACATCTGTCACATAAATTCATGTGGTTCTATGTGTTTAATGTTGAACTCAGTCCTGACCTCAGTTTTTTACACTTTAAGAAGAGGTAGTCAACAGAAATTATCTAGGATGTCTAAGGACTTCAGCGTTTTTGGTAACAGAAATCTGAACACTAGCTATGGGACACTATGCATTATCCCTCAAGAAGATCCTGTAATCAAAACAAATATTATTGTTTGTTTTTAAAACTTTATTAGGATATTTTATTTTTTTTTTTAAAAGAGGAGAAAAGATGATGCCAAAATTTGTGATTTTGAATAAGAATATTTTTCAAAATAACCTCTGTCTACACTCTACTCATCCATCAATTTCAAAAAGCACTTGTGTTTGAAGTTAATTAGTGATTTTTGTTCAAAAATATTCTCACCCAAACTCATAATGAAAAGCTGATGAAGCATAAGAGAGTATTCCTGAAACATTGGTGAGAGTGACAGGACACTGTCACAGAGTGGACTAAATAAGTACTGGTAAGCTAGTTTCAGCTTCTACATAAGTTCAGTGACACAAACTTCTGAAATGTGTATCTTAATCATGTACACTGGATTAGGATCTTTTTAGATCATTATAACAAGACAAGCACTATAGTATGTCACTGAAATGTAGTCTTGTAAATTTAACCAACAGCAATTGATCTCTTTCTCTTTTCCAAACAAATTTTACTTTAATGTTTATGTGCCACATATTCATTTTCAGGGAAGTTTTATTTCGATTAAAGTTAGACACACAGGGTGATATTTCAGTTTATAATAAGAATTTCATTCAACTATTCAACAATGAAACTGACCTGTAACAATGATCTGAAGTCCATATTTGCCACACAGTACCACTACATATTAATTAATTTGTTTTGTGTAGAATAGAAACATAGAATCATTTAGGCTGGAAAAGACCTTTAAGATCATTGAGTCCAACCATAAACCTAACACTTCCAAGTCAACCACTAAACCATGTACCTAAGCACCACATCTATGAATAGCTGAAAAATATTTTAATTAATCCTTCTCACAGTCCATAGGAATATGCCATATAAAAAGCATTAAGTGATACAAACATGATGCAATTTTTTTATTCTCAAGTATGTAAGCAAACTCTGCAGCTGAATCAAATTAAAGCAGAATACCATTGTCGAGTAATATGCAAATGTTATTGTGAAGACATCAAAAGCTAAAGTTATTTCTTATACACTGTAATTTTCATAATACTAAGAATATTTCATCCCCAAGGGATGTAAAGGTAAGTGGGAAAAAAGTGAGTCATATCTTCCTTATGTTTACTGCAAGTATTAGAGTACAGAAATGGAAATTGTTGTATTATTGGATATAACAATATTTATAACTCTGGACTTGATCACAAAATAAAGGTAGCAAATGAAGTGCTAGTGTAAACAAGGTGCTAGTCTCCTTGCAAATCATAGAACTATTCACTTCTTTTTTTCTTAATTCTTACACAATGGCTTTTACTGGATTTTATGTTTATAATATAGTCACATAGAAAACTATGTATTTACTATATTGTAACTACTCCAAGTTACAGAGTATACTGAAAAGCTAGTACGGAGGTAGGTATTTATTTACAAAGATGTTCTACCTTTGGATAAAAAAAAAAAAACAACAAAAAACAAAACCTTTTCATTGAATAATGGTAAAGGCAACGGAGAAAAGTAAGTCAGTAGTTATAACATTTGTTAATGTTCCTAGGGAGCTACAGCAAGCTATGGCAAGTTATGACTTGTCTTCTACATAATTTAATAGTCAATATAGTAACTTTTCTTATAGTAGTCTAATTCCATTTGGATTCATATTATTTCTCTCAATAATTTCTTCTAAAAGCATTTTTATTGTCCTAAAAAATTGGTGCCATTTCAATTTCAAGTACAGTGTTTCTGTTCTGTGGAGAATACCCACAAATCCCTGAGTCCCAATAGGATGCATACATGTCCTGAGAGACCTGGCAGATATTATTGTTAAGCCACCCTCCGTTATGGAGCCAGTCACTCCAGCCTTCATAAAGGGCAAGAGGAGGACCCAGGAAACTACAGGCCAGTCAGCCTCACCTCCATCCCTGGAAAGGATATGGAACAACTCATTCTGGATGTCATCTCTAAGCATCTGGAGGAAAAGAAAGTTATCAGGAGTATCTTCTCTGGAGTATTCAAAACCTGCCTGGATGTGATCCTGTGCAACCTGCTCTAGGTGAACCTGTTTTGGCAGAGGTTTGGACTAGATGATCTCCAGAGGTGCCTTCCAACCACTACCATTCTGTGATTCTGTGATACTGTGATTATGCAATTGAACTTGCTTCAGTCAGTTAAAGTAAAATGAAATTGTGATTATTCTTAATAAGATTAAATGTTTAAAATAAAAAATAAAAACCAAACCCTGAGCCTTTCTTTAAATTTATTTCACTTGGTCCCTATCTCATTCTTTCATTTATTTTATATATCTTTATTAAGTTATTAATTAAATTCTAGGGTACAGCTTGAAAAGTGTCATGTACTGTATAAATACATGTTCTCTTCTGAAAGGATAAAACCCATATGTAAAAAATGAAGAAAGGAATAAAATACACCAGAGCTGCTTGCAACCCCCTCTTTTCTCCCCCATCCAGGGTACTGGGGAGAGAATTGGAGGGGTAAAGGTCAGGAGATTTGTAGGTTGAGATAAGAAAAAATTAATAATTAAATTAAAATAGAATTAAAATAGTAATGATAATAATAATAACAAATACATATATATATAAAAATGAGTGATACACAGTCCAATTGCTGCCTACCTAACAATAACGATCCAGAAGGAGCAAAAAGGAACCCTGAACCCAAAACCGTAATCCTGGAAAAGTGAACCTGAGTGATTCTCAAGAGAATCCTCCCCCTTCTCAGCTACACCTGGGTAATATACTAAACATGATGTCATATTATTCGGAATATCTTATTGGCATATCCAACCGTCAATTCTGGGTTTTGCTAACTACTACACTTTCCCCCTCCCAGTCCTTTATACTTGAAAACTACCCAAACATGGTGTCCTTGTACCTTATCGACATTCTTCTCATAACAAATCCCACACTGAAACCAAAACACAGTGCTCTCTAGCTAATAAGAAAATTAACTCTATTCAAGCAAAAAACAGAACACCAGCATAAGAAATTCAGCAATTATGATTTTGGGGTTTTTTTTTCACAGTTAAAAAGCACTGACTTCAGTCAGTTACTAGCCAGGATAAAGTAAAAAATAAAAACATAGTAATCAGACAGTAAGATAAGAACAAAGAAAGTAGGAGGTTTATAAGGACAAGAGAATTACAATTGGTTTCTTAAAGATTTGTCCATGGTTGACTGAATTCAGTGACTACGAATGCCCACGTTTTCCCAGAAAGGTTTCTTTACCACTGTTACAACTACAAGAGCTCCCTCTCCTCTCCCTAAATGATTATTTTTCTGGAAATTTTGAGACTTGAGACTTCCGGTTTTTGTAGCCATGTATTTGGTTAGAGTACAGGGCGATATGCTTTGTACTGAACTCGCAAAACCTCAGGACTGAGGCTCATCAGGCTTGTTCTGTCTGAGCTTTCCTTCACCTGCCTGCAGCTTGGGAAGTTTCCAGAACAAATCATGAAAGGATGTGATCAGTTTAGTTCTCTAGAGAGACAATATTGAACAGGACTTCTCTTTTACTTCATTTCTTAAGTATTCTTTTGGGAGTAGTTGTTATGACATAGGGTTGTTATTTTACCTTGATTCTTGATTGTTCTTGTACTCAGAACCTACTTGTTCTGTGCACCCATCTAACAGGATGAAGTCAGCCCAGAGAACATGATGGTATGAATAAACTCAGAAAGAGTACAGCATGTTAAAAAAAGCATTTTGCAAAAGCAGAACAAACAAATAAATAAAATCTTAACCATGACAAACAGTTGCGGACGTGTTCAGAAGTCAAGAAAGGTAGAGAATCCTGAAAAAAATCAAGCTGAAAGATGTTATAAAACACAAAACATACAGTTAAATGGCTTCTAGACATTCAAATGAAAACAGAATAGGGATATCTCATCGGAAAGGATGGAGTAGAGGTGAATGATAACCAGAACTAGCTCAAGACTTTCAGGAAGAATAATAGTTATGGCTGGACACTAGCGGAACTAAGTACATGGAAGAAGAACTTGCTATGTTTAATGAGAAAAGTGTTAATTCAGATGAAGTAGGTAATAAAGTGTGTTCCACCCTTCACAAGTAACTTGAATTGCAGAAATGAAGCAAATTATTTTATAGATGCCATTCTGATGAAGTATGTATGCTGTGATGGGAAAATACGTTGCACTTATGTTTATGAAATCAAAAACTGTGATCTTGATAAGTATGATCATGTTAATCCAATATTAACAATATGCCAGGCTTTAAAACTATATAGAAGGAAAAATAAATGTAGATAATTTTAACTGTAATTCCTGAAATATGGACCATCATATTTAAAATTAGTTATAATTACATATTGATAATAATTCCTAAGGTAAAAAAAGCTAGATGGCAATCTGCAGAGTAGGATTGCATACACAATCTAACAGCTATGAAAAACTTCTGAGAACTTTTCATAATAAAACTGAATATTAGCATGCATTTGTGCATATAGTAATATACCTTTTGCTATATCTACTTGCCAATTTCAAATATGTGATAAAGCAGCCTACACCTAGCCACTGATATCCAAATTAATAATTTGTCTGTTTAAAACGCAAAGTATGGTGCAGTCAATGCACTGTAAAATATCTGCAATAAAAAAAAGATGAGCATGCATAAATACACAAATCAAAATAAGGTTATCCTCAGGATATAAATGGCTCTAGTCAGGATATTTTCCCCATTTACTCTTTGCAATTTATTATAATCATCTTGTATGGCAGCACCCAGCAGAGTTTCTATGCTGTAGTTAAAGCTGACTTGCTGTTTTCACCATAGCACTTTTCTTTTTTATTGATTTTAGCTTTACTGTTATATTCATCTTTTCCTAAAATTAGGCACATATATTTTCAGGTTTATAGTTTTCATCCTACATCTTGCCCTTCCTACACTTCTTTCTAAATCACTTTACTAGTCCTTAGCAGTAAAATGGATGTTTATCATAAATTGGCTTAGCGTTTACTGTTGTTGGAGTTGCACATGGGGAGAAAGGAGGTGAATGTAGTTTTCACTACAGCTATTTTATAGTCAAAAAATACAGAAAAAATCTTTTAAATTTTAATATTTTCAATTATCTTAATTTTGAGCACATTAGAATAATTGGATCAAAGACCTACAAAATTCTGGTGTACATGAAGATGTACTGCCTTCCTTTCTAGTGAAACCTACAAGAATCAATTAAAGACACATTTTGATTAATTCCACTAGGATGATTAAAAATGGCAACAAAAATGAATAATAGCTTGTACATAATAAAATCATTATTCAATTGCTGGCCCAAGAAATAACATGCTTCAAATCTGACCTTTTTCTCATTTCCAACACTGATTCCAGGAGTGTTTGTCTAACCATGTAGCTAAGTGATATGCAGGATTTGAGTACTTCTATTCTTGCTGTTCAAATTAAGCCCATCTGTAACCAGGAATCACAGAATCACAGAATGTTAGGGATTGGAAGGGACCTCAAAAGATCATCTATTCCAATCCCCCTGCCAGAGCAGGAACGTAAATGAGATCACATAGAAAGGCATCCAGGCGGGTCTTTAATGTCTCCACAGAAGGAAACTCCACAACCTCCCTGGGCAGCCTGTTCCAGTGCTCCGTCACCCTCACCGTAAAGAAGTTTCTTCTCAAGTTTAAGCCGAACCTCCTGTGTTCCAGCTTACACCCATTGCCCCTTGTCCTATCATTGGGCATCACTGAGAAGAGCCTGGTTCCATCCTCCTGACATTCACCCTTTATATATTTATAAACATTAATGAGGTCACCCCTCAGTCTCCTCTTCTCCAAACTAAAGAGACCCAGCTCCCTCAGCCTTTCAGTGCCCAAATACTGGAAGTAAAGAGAGGCAGATAAGCAGAAAACCTACTAGATAGATGGAAGTACAGGAACACGTAGGTTTGGAATGCAAGAAAAGTCAAGAATCAAGGTAAAATAACAACCTTATATAGCAACAACTACCTTCAAAAGGGTACTTAAGAAATATAGTCAAATAGTAGTCCTATTTAATACTATCTAGAGAATTAAAAACTCTGAGCACATCCCTCCATGGTTAGTTCTGGCGACTTCTCAAGACTGTACTTAAAGCATCATGCCCAAGACCAGCTTCTCGAGTTCTCTGTAAGAGCTTTCTTGAGAAACCTAGTGCTATTCTAATAATTTTAAATGACCTTAGGTCCACCAGGAGAGCAACTCAGATCACTTTCAGTGCATGATTCAGGAGCCCTGAAGTGCTGCATCGTCCCAGTGCTGCTCCATTCAGATTGTTAAAGCCCTGCTCTGGGTTGCCAGACAATTAAATTCTGAGGTGGGTTGTAATCAGGGCTGAATAAGACTCCAATGGCTCATCTCCTGTCTCTTTAGGATTTTTACATATCCTATTTAAAAGTACCCTTATCATACCTTTGTTTAAGTCGTGGTTTAACCTTAACTGGCAACTAAGCTCCACACAGCTGCTCACTCAGTATTTTGCAAACAGCAGTGAGCACTCATGTTAATGTTAGCTGTGTTCTGACCTGAACTCAATGCTCTGTGTATGGTCAGACATTAGCAAATGCATTGATTCACTTCTCTTATGGGCACTAGCCCTAACCCTCAAACTACCCGTAAGAAGTGATAGGTGTCAGTATTAGAAGACCACAAGCTAGCATGCAAAGCCATAAACTTTTAGATGAGTCAAAAGGCTTTTTCTAGAAATATTAAATAATTTAGACAAACAGTTTAAGTAAAGCAAAGTTTCTTGCCTTAGCCTTCTAGTTTTAGAAACTCTCACTTTGTTTAGAGTGTTTTTTAAGATGTCAACATGCTATTTAGGCTTTCACTTCAAGGCTCCAGGAATGTATTATTCTTTTCATAGTTCACATGCTCTCAGTTCACCTACTCTGCAGCCTCCTGTTGGTTTTTTGTTTGTTTGTTTTGTTTTGGGTTTTGCCTGGTTTTTGTTTGGTTTTTTTTCCCCCCAAGTATTATTCAGTTCCTTCATGAATGAGTGTGGTTTTGTTTCTTCTTAACATTATTAGCAACCTACCTAACTACCAGTTTAATTAAGTAAATTTTATATAGTGCTTCAAGAAAAATAATCAACCTTTACTGATTTGGCCTATTAATGATAGGACATTAGAATAAATGTCTTACAGTAATAATGCTAATTGTTATTCTAATTTACCAGCAGAAAACTTAAACATGCATATACTGTGCTTTTTTTTACAATTCTTAGATATTAAAATGGCCAGCAAATCTTCACATCTCTGTGTTTTACAATTAAGTTTAAACATTTAAAGGGGAAGTGATTTTGAAAGTCCTTAAAAACTACTTTTAAAATGTCCTCTCAACTGTCTCAATTTCAAAGGAAGAAAAAAACCACAAGATTTTGAAATTATTAGTTAAATATGTTGAGTCATATTTTTAAAAATCCATGCTGCATTTAGAAATATGTACTCAGACTTTAAAAGGGCCTTACACAGAGCAAATCCCTTAGAACTGTGCCATTGCCAGATACTTATATTGAGAATATGTATCACAATAAATTTCAAAGCCTGCCTTGTAAGATACTAGGAAATTATTCTGACAGACTCAGAATGGGGTTCATGCTTAATTTATGTTTGTTTTTTTTTTTTTCTGTTGTTGTTGCTGGAATGTATTGCAAGTGATATACATCTTTGTTTTCCAGTATAAAACAAGGTACCTGGTTTTTTTTTGCAGGGACTGACTTTGTATGTACACAAAAAACATAAAAACATTCTGATGAAGTTCATGAATTTTGTGTTTAATTTGTCTTTTAGTCACTTACTGTAATATCAAGATCATAACTGAATTTTTAGTACTTTATTGAAAAATCCAAGAAGGTCTTGAGATGAACCACTGCTGTTCAAAAAACCCCACAGAATTGGAACAGTGAGAATGAAGCACTTTTTTTTTCTTTCCTTTTTTCTTTGAGAGTATGACAATTTTACCAAAGTGTTAATATGTAACTCTATATTATCTTATTCTTCTTATACTGATTTATGAGAGCTTTCTTAAGTAATATGTGAGTAAAACCTCACAGTATAATCCAGGATTTGATCCTCTGAGATACAAAAAAACCTATATCCTCATTTTAGATCTGGGAGTGAGACAGGTTTCTGTCTCCTTTAAAAAGAGCTTATACTTCATCTTACACTTTTCTATTGATTTTAGTATCTGATTACTGAGTAACTGTTAAATAACTCTCATTTACCTCAGTTATCAATTACAACCTCATTGTGTCTTGCTAGCGGGATCACATTATTAGCTCAACATTCTATTTATGAACATCAGTCTGCTGAGATGCTGATTTCATTTTGGCTAAGACTGATTTGCACAAGTAACTAGAAAAATGCCTTCTTTCTACAGAAACTTTCAATTTGTATACCTTTGAGACTTATGGATTCACTGCCCCTTGTTCAAAAGTTTGATTCTTTTAGAGAAATTACGACACTGATGGTCTTCATTTTTCACCAAAAAAATCCCCCAAAACAATTTCTTTGAACATATTTTCCTGTTAGTCTTTTCTCAGGTCATGATTCTTCAGTTTAAAATTCCCTATAGACCTATGGCTAACACCATAGGTGTTTGTAAGGGA
>NW_010294672.1:17363-23506 GCF_000700745.2 Antrostomus carolinensis
TTCATAGACAATATTAAGTACTGTGTTGCCTGAGGGCCAAGTTGTTCCCAAAACAGTGAATATATGAATATGTCCAGATCTAAGAACTATACAGGGTTTCTGGGTTCTATACAAGGAAATCTCCTCAGATATGCCTCATAAAACTCAGTATGTGTATTGGAAAATACATTGTTGAACAAACATGGACAGGTGCACTGGACTGTCACAGATGATCAGAAGCTACTGCAAACTTCAAGTTTGAGGATTTATTGGATTCAGAAGATTCTGCTTTTGTCACAGAGCAAAAATGTTCTTAAAAAACAAAACCCTCATATATTATGTAGACAGGTAGGAAAAGAAATATAGCCATTAGAAAAGTGCAGATCAAAAAGGCAGATTAGCTCAGTCAAGCTCTCTCTCTTATAGCATAGCTCTTTCCATCTATAGTTTCTTTAATTCTGTGATATCCATCTGTCTCTTGGACTCTTTATTGATCTACTTCATTGAAGGTTAAATGTCAAAGAGCATGCTAAAAGCTTGCTCCTTTTGTTTTTCACAAGAATGACCTAGTTGAAGACAGCCTTTGAGGAGAGTAAAAAATAAACAATAAAAAACAAGCCTTCAAACTACAAGCTTTATTTCTAAACCTAGAACTATATAAGACCAAGTATTAAATTAGTGGTAGCAGTGGGAATGTCACAGAAATCATGGCCTTGCCTACACTAAAACCAATCCCATTGCTGTTAATACTAATATTAGCCCAGCTGAAATTAGTAGGGCATTAAAGACATGAGAGAAGTAAAAATCAGAGGAGCCAAGATGAGAAAATAAATCACCTTAAGACAGAACTTCAGGATCATTAGAAAAGCTAACTTCCTCAATACAAATGGCAGGTAGAGAAAACCAGCAGGCTAAAGTTTGTTCCAAGGTTTTAAATAATGTTTAACAAAGTAGCCCAAGGCAAGAACAGAAACTGATGTAGAAAATTTTCAGCTAGTAGACCTTTTCCTTCTAGTTTCCCATGTAAAAGGAACATGATGATTTAACAATTTGGTGTCTTCTGACTTCTATCTATGGTCATGAACATTTCCTTATCAGGAATTTTAAATTACTTTAAAAAAAAAAAAAAAACAACCAAAAAACTATGACCTTTGGAGTTCTAATATCCTAGCTGTTAGAAACCTTTGGAAGGAATGCATTTGTTGGTGAAAATTTATTAAACCTTCATTCTTTTATGTATAGATTTTAACCACATATCTGAAAACACTTATCTGGTACTATTTGAAATTCTTTCCAGTCAATAAATAAATAAATATGTATCTCAGTTACATACAGATAAATAATACCAGCAGTTCTTCCAGTTCTTTTTGGGTTTTTTTGTTTTTTTTGTTTTTTTTGTAAGAGTATGAAATCTCAGAGCTATCTAAATTTCATTTGAGATTAAATTTTAAAAAATCTATGCTGGGTTTTTGTGCCTTAGTTATGAGTACCAAGTTGGACACCTGGGATTTGTTTCATTTTCTGGTGATAGGTATTAAAAAATAGGTCATCTGGAATACCTATGTGCTGGAATACTGATGTGCACTAAAGTAGCAGGAGGGATGATGGGAACACAGAACACCTATTTCACTGAACTATTTCATATAAAAATTTATCCTCATTCTGAATAAAAATGAGTAGTATAAAACTTAATTTTATACAAAGTTTTTAAACTTTGAATGCATGTCAGAAGGAGAACAAGTACTGGCTGTACTGATAATCAGAAGTACAATTTTACTTATCAACTATTTATTTAGGAAAAGAGAGGACTGGGATGACCCTCTAGGGGTTTTGTGTTTTGTCTTTTTTTAAATACATTTCATATTTAAGTCTCTGGATTTAAAAAAATAAAAAAAGTCAAAATCATTAAGCCAAAAAATATTTTCTTTTTTTTTTGTGTGTGTACTACTGTAGTCCTACAAATCTTCTATTATTTCTAAAATTTCAACTGAATATTAACCTTTTCATTTTAGCCTTTTCCACAAGGCAGATGGGAGTTTGTGTTCTTGTAGAGATTAAATGTCACTTAAATAAAACCTTGATCTTAATGGGATGTCATAACTACTATAGAGTATAGTTATCATCATAACTCAGTAACTTTAGAAAATAAGTGAATATTTTCAAAAGATTTACTGGTACCCTGCCCCTCTAGGAGGAAGACACTTTCTGTGAGCCCTGATTTGGGCACTGAGGCCAGGAAAGACTGGTATTAGAGTTTAATGTTCATCTTTTTGCCTATTGAGTAGTTCCAAGTTGTTAATTACTGGTGAATATTTCAGATCATCTTTCCTAGGCAGCTACTTATTCAGTGCACACTAGCCTGATTCCAATAGCTGAACTACAGGCTTCAATTTGTATTCTGGGGGTTGGTCACTTCACTCATGACATCAAGTCATCTATTTTTGGCTACAACTGGAAGTGTCAATGGATCTTAATAACTGTATATTGAAAGATTGGGAATGATCTATGTATTAAAACATGATGTAATGAAAAGGTCTCTGCTATTCACCTCAAAAATTTTGGCAGAATAAAAGAGAAATTGAAAATAAATTTAGAGGTAATAATGGAAATTCAGTTGTTAACCAAGAAGTGCTTTCTCATCATAGTTTAACAAATGTTTAATTAATTAAACATCCCTACATACAGATATCAAATTATGTATCAGAATTTAGAGATATTATTGTTTAACCAAACTGTGTTAAAGAACCTAATATCAAAAAATACTGCTAATTTTCAGTTCATTGGTGAACGCTACGCTTTCAGAACTTAGTTACTTCTACAGTAATATGCTATGAAAATAGAAAGGCCAAAGAAAATCAAAGAGGGATATAATTACATTTAGTCATTCATTTAAGTTTGTAGAAATTAGGTCTCAATTATTCTGCATATTCTCATGACTGTATCTAGTCCCCATGTATCTGAGTAAGGACCTGAACTCACTGGAGCCCATGTCCTCAGCAGCTGGCCTGTATGCTCTTTTACATCTATAGAAACCAAATTAATTCAAAAGAGATTTGAAATTTCCTTTCCCTTTCTGGATTATATAGACTAATTTAGATTTCATAGTGTCTTGTTTTGCAGAGATTTATTTTGCCTGGTCTGAGGTCTAGTTATCTGGTGATCTCTTAAGGAAGCCCAGACCACTCTATATAGCTAGGTCACAATGAAGATCAACACTGCAGCCCTGTGGGTTATTTGGCTGCTGATGTATGAAAACACACTATTTTAACTCTGGAATGGGTTTGTGCTAGAAATGGTCTCTGTCTAGTTGACCAATGTGACAATGGGTGCTATTTATCCATTGCCAACCCTTTCTGTTTGCAATAGTGGAGGGAATTCCTAGAATTATAGTGAGTTTTATTGTTTTTGTTTAGAGAATCTGTAACATCAGGCAAGAATAATAAGGAACATAATTGTTTCATTGGGCTAGATACAATAAAGAACTTAAGTACTTAATTAGAGAAACTAGATCTGTCAGAAGATAATCAGATTCTGCATGCTGATCTGAAGTTGTGAACTACCCAGGAACAAGTCTAGTAGGGGAATCAGAGATACTTCAGCCTGCTAGTGGTAGTAACTTACACACACACACACACACAAACACACACTATGGCAATAGAAGGTTACATAGTAGAAATGCTGTGCTGTATCCACATTACAGCATCACTGAGAACCCTGGGGCAAATTTCATTTTTCAAACAAGGGAGGAAGTTTTCAGGATAACAATGCAGTCTCTTGAACTATGCAGCAGATAGGAACTGATTCTATAAATCATAAAAGTTAAGAAAGGATTAGTTCATATCCTGTGTGTTGTTCAGTTAATTGAATTACCACTTGACATTAAAATTTAAGGATAGAGTTAAGTTCTATCTGACCCTTGTTATTGGACAAATTAGAAGTACAATTACAGAAAGAAAAACATCAATTTAGAATTTATTTTACTGTAACTGTAAAAAGAACATTTGTGAAATTAATGTATTCTACCATATTCTTAAGTGTAAAATTAAACTTTATTAGATACTTCTGAGAGTTACTTTGAGAAGCAGGCAAGAGGAATCTCAGGTCCTCCCATTAACAGGAAGAAATGTAAGGAAAAGTGAGAGGAAGAAGCTCACCTATACTGCTCTGTCCTACAGTATATTTTCGGATGATCTGTGCCATGTTATCAATGTATACCACTAAAAATTATCAATCAGATTAATTAAATAACTTTTGAAACAGCAGTTAGAATTTTCAAAATTAAACAGCAAGTGTTTAAAGCTCAGGAATTTCCATTATGTTTCATGGTAACTTTTTTAAATGCTTGCATGATTCTACAGAGGAAAAATAAAAATAATCTACAGATTCATTAAATCAGTTTTAATTGGTACAACAGTTTATTTGAAATTTATTGCAATAAATTCTGTTATAATTCACATTCATGCCTGACAGATATATGTATCACATATGCCCTCTTCAGTCTCTTAGGTATGAAGTATGTTTGTGTGTATCTACATTAGTAATTCAGGGTACAAAAGCTCTTTTTCAGTGCAAATTTGTACTCAATGTGTAGTCAGAGTTCTGAAGCACACGCTCAAGAGCACCTTTGATACATGCAAAGTAGTTTTGCTCCCAGTGGATGCAGTACTGAGACTTTACACCTGCATGTCACCTACAGTATACTACTTGTGTGGAGAGGAGGTCCTCTAGAAGATCTTCCACCTCTATACTTGCATGATGCCTGATGGAAGTAGAAACCACTGGTGTGGGGTAATATGGATTGGCAAATTGTAGCTTGGTTGAAGATATAGGTGTTAACTGGATCAGCTAGTGGCACAACAACAATCATGCTCACTCTTTGAAACATTTCCTTCCTCAAACTGTGAATATGGTTTGGGTTCTTTTTTTGTTTGTTTTGTTGTTTGTTTGGGTTTTTTTTTAAAACCCTGTCACTGATGTCCATTTATTGAGCATTTTCATATCCGGAATTAGTGTTTCCAAGCACTGGCTTATGACGCATTGGGCACAGCTTAACCAGCTTTGTGCTGTTAACTCTTTTGCTTCAGCTTTAGCTTGCATATGCATTCTGTAGTATTTGCTGTTCTCATACTTTCCCAGGAGAGTTCATTGCTTTGAAGAACATTTTTTTTGTGGTGTTAGAGAAATAAATCACAGGTATCTCAAATTTGCACATTAGGATATCTTCTGTATCTTAAATGTTACATTTGGTTGTAAGCCCTGTAACATAAGTATCTGTTCTCTCATCTAATCTTCTCTTCTACTGTCTTTGATGCCACATTTAAAAACACACAAAAATCCAAAAATATTTATGTCTATAATATCTTTCTGCCATGAGTCATAAAACTTGTCAAAATACTTTTATCATCCATTTCAATGTCTGAAGGAGGATTTTTTTGGTAAGAAGTGCCCTGTGTAATGTAGGAGTTTCTCTATTTCAGTCTCAAATATCACAACCTACAGTAAAATATATAATGCTACTTTTGTTCTCCTTTACATATTATGGTGGTTTGGGTGGATTCGCCCTTTTGACATCCACCTTGCAGCCAAACACAGCCTGCTCTCTCACCCTCCTCCCCCACCCCCTGCCTCGCCCAGGGAGTAAGGGAAAGAATTGGAAAGAAAAGGGCAAGGAAACACACAGGTTGAGGTAAAAACTATTTATTAATTAAAATAAAATGATAATGATAACAACAGTGATAACAGGCTATACAAATGAGTGATACACAGTGCTCACCACCTGCTGACCGACGCCTGTCCTGTGCCAGCTAGTGATCCTGGAGCTCAGACAGTCCCGAAAACTGAAACCCCAAAAGAACAAGCCCGAGCTATCTCCAAGAGAATACACCCGTCTTCTGGTCAACCTTGGTTAATATACTGAACATGACATGACATGACATGACATGACATGACATGACATGACATGATATGATATGATATGATATGATATGATATGATATGATATGATATGGAATATCTCATTGGCACATCCAAATGCCAGTTTGGGGTTTTGCTATTCACTACGCTTCTCCCTCCCAGTCCTAATGCAGCTGTGAACCAGCAACAACTAATAACATTAGCAATTTTATCAACATTTTTTTCATAACAAATCCCACACTGAAACTAAA
>NW_010294673.1:0-10725 GCF_000700745.2 Antrostomus carolinensis
GGCTCGGGGCAGAGGCCGAGAGCTCCGAGCAGCGCTGCGCTGTGCCCTGCCCAGGCCACGGCTGCCCGGCCCGCACCCGCTGATGGTCACCGTCAGCACAGCCCCAGGGCCCACGTCCCAGGGGACAGGGCCAGGGAGGAGAAGACAACATACCGCTGTTAGGCAGCGTGTGCCTTCTGCTTGTATTTCATGGGAATAGCTCTGCTGGTGAGGAGTGACCTCTTGGAAATTCATCCTGGGTAGCTCTGCCTCAGTACGCCTTGAGTGACATGGATCTAGGAGAAAGAAAATGGGGTAGAGAAGAGGAAACAAGCAGGAGCTTTGAGAAGCTGTTTTGAAAGTCTCCCCTCACACATACTCTACCAGTTAGAGCTGCTCTGAGCAGTTAGGAACTGAACATGCTGGAAGATCACAGAATCCCAGACTGGTGGGGTTGGAAGGGAGCTCAGGAGATCATCCAGTCCAACCCCCCCTGCCAGAGCAAAAAAAACAGGAAAGTGTCCAGGTGGGTTTGAACATCTCCAGAGATGGAGACTCCACACCCTCTCTGGGCAGCCTGTCCCAGGGCTCCGGCACCCTCACAGGAAAGAAGTTTTTCCTTAAGTTTGTCTGGAACTTCTGGTGTTCCAGTTTGTGCCCATTGCCCCTTGTCCTGTCACTGGGCACCACCGAGAAGAGCCCAGCCCCATCCATTTGGCCCCCACATTTCAGATATTTACAGACATTGACCTATAAGATCTATCTCTGTCAAGTCCAGCAAGCAAGCTGAGGTAGATGGGGAAAGGAGTGGTTTCACAGTTTCCATTCTGGAGATCTGGGTGATCCCCACCTCATTTTAGCTGGTGTGTTTGAGAGCAGGGGGATGGTGGAGGGGTGACAAGAGACACAGCAGGAAAAAAAAAACCCAAAACAACCCAGTTCTGGACTCTCACATGGCAGTAGAGTTGTTTCAGTATGAGGCAAAGCCTTGAGCAGGTAGTGGCTGCCCTTCAAATGTACAGCTCTTCCTACTCTTGCACAGGAATTTCCAGAGCTCCCTGCACTGATTCGCTGTTTTATCTGTATTTTGGAGAGGGGATTTGAAGTAGAAGCAAACACACACCAAGTCAGCATTTGCTGGCACTAAAAGGTTGGCTGAAGAGAAGAATCCAGCCAACCTGCATTAAGAGCCCAAACAATAGTTAAAGGTCACAAATAACCTAAATAGGAAGAGAAAGTGAAAGGCACCTCTTTTAAGGAGTAAGATTAATTCTTGATTTAGGGTTTTCATCTTGACCCTCAAAGAACTGAGGCAAGAAGCAATTCTCCACCCAACTTAGAAGAGAAAAGTTGGAAGTAGACAAAGGTCTGTGTCTTAGCAGCAGTGCACCTTCCTGGGATTAGCAAAGACACATTCCAAGTCCTCTTTCTAGCATTACTCTTCCAATGAAAAACTCACTTGTATTGAATGCAACTTAAATTGGTTCCTTTCCAAGATTTGAGCTGTCTGTTTTTCCATCAGATCACGTTACTGAGAAACTACTGGAAAAGCAAAGTGAAGCAGGCATGGCTGAGCGGGAAATACAGCAACATTCCTTCACAGAACAGCTTGCCAGAGAAAAGCATGTATCCGATGGACGCTGACACATGGGGAGAAATCCTGGAAGCAGAACTTGAGAGATGAGAAACCACTGCTGGTTCTTGCAGTTCAAGAACCTTCTATCGGCAACTCACAGGCTACCAAACTGTAAATATTTTGCCATTCAAAATTGGTTGTGTTTGCAAACAGATGATGAAAGCATCCTAAAAAAAGTTATGTCTATCTTTTTTTATTTGCACTTTATCTGATTAATTTTCTGTAAAATTCTAAGTATTGAGTTCCAATTTTGTATTTGTAAATTTTATGTATTGTCAAAGAGATGTTGATTCAGTTTGCACTTTTTATTTTGGAAGAGATTACTTAAAAAAAAAAAGTGTGTTTGACTTGAAGTGTATCGTATCAGCAGCACTATGTGAGAGCCCACGAAGGAAGGCTGGGCAAGGGACAAATCCAGACACTGAAAAGAAAAGAAGAGGACACGATAGTCACCTCAGGATCAGCTGAACATCCCCAGTGCCCATCTCGAGGGACAGAGCTCTCACAAGGATCTCTGCTGGAGCTGCACCCACAGAGCTGTTAGTGCTCAGCAGCGCTACGCTTCCTCTGCATGGCTCCGGGATTTGTGGATTAGGACTGGGGAGATCCAGGCAGGACTGAAGCAGCCACGTAACTAACAGCCTCTCTGCCATTAGCTATGCATTTTAGTAATTTGCATGATGAGTAGAGGAGAATTTACTACTTGAAACAAAAGAACTCTGATTACCATAACTCAGATACCATGCAAGATAACACTGCAAAAATACTTCACTTATTTTTTGTAGTCAGGGTAAAACATTCAGAAACTTAATTTTCTCCTACACGGTGATCACCCATCACACAGTCCCTGTTTTACCAGCACCAATTTTTGGCACTGACTTTAAAAACTACTGCTAGTAAAAGGGGAGATGGCTGTCATGTCTCTTTAAACACAGAAGGAATTAAACACTCAGCTATGCAATTAGACAAGGCCTGAATCTTTAAACCTGGAGTAGCGGTGGTGTAAGTTCTCATTAAATAGTCTTTTACTGAAAGAAAAAAAAAAACAAAACACCAAGTATTTAAGCACAAGTTCTCATGAAAGCAAAGCTTGCTTCCCCTCCCCAATCTAAGCCCCTCCTTTAGGGGTTTTAATTCCCCCTGGAGATTTTATTACATCAATTCTGGTCTTCTGTTCCCCCCTCCTCTACCTCTGCACCACCTACTCAGCCTCTCAGCTCTGCTGCAGGCAGGATGTGCTCTCTTCCCTTTAATGACACCCCCAGGGAGGTGCATCACTCCAAACTGCACTTCCTACACCAGCTGGTTTGAGCTCATCTCTTTCCCCTCCTACCTTTGAGCAAAAACCACTGAAATGCTAGTGAAAAGAAGACCATAGTGGTGGCTAAATTAGTGCAAACGTGTAGGTATCCTTCCCCAGAGAGCATCCTCACTCAGCCGCACATGTAAAACCCACCTACCACGCCAGGACACGCACCAGCTAGCCTCACACCTGAATAGCTAGTGAAACTATTCTTCCACTCCAGTGCCCAGCTCCCTTAGCCCTAAGTTTTTGAGGAAGTGGAAAGTTCTACTTTAGCAAGCCTCACTGACCTTCCCACAGCATTCACATGCCACTTCTACCCTCCTACTCAGAAGGTGTCAGCTACAGAAAGGTGCCCGAGGCGCCCACTGCCCAGTCATCCTGTCAGCCATACGGCCTTCCTACCATTCACCCTTCCTAAGACAGAGAGGTCTTTTGAGAGAGCCCATGGTGCAGAGTAAATAGGATGCCCTCACCCACACACCCCAACTATGCAACAGGGGCTTAAACCAGCCAGGCTTCTGGGTTGAAAAAAAAACCCAACATAAAAACGTTTCCCTGCTGCACAAAATGTCCTGAGCTGCTGCACGCAGCTGGACATCAAAATACTGACACTGAAGCTCAACCTGAAGTCCCCTGAGGTCAGTATTCTATTTCTGCATTTCCAAAACTGCCTGTGGTGTTAGAACTTTCCTTGCGGCTACTCAGCAGTGCAGTGCTCCGTTTCTGAAGGGAGGAGCTGACAGTGTGGCTTCATTTCATCATGGTGCAGGATGTGGCTTTGGGCCCCTGCCATTAGGAGTCACATTAAATGAAAAAGACAGCACAAGATGTTTAATCACCCCAGACTTCTCTTCGTTGGACCACTGAAATTTAAAGCTAATTTTGTCAAGAGAAATGTTTTTGTCAATAGGCAGGCACTAACATTTCCTGTCCAAAGAAGAGCAACGGAGCTGGGGAAGGGTCTGGAGCACAAGTGTGCTGAGTTCCCAGCTGAGGGAACTGGGGCTGTTGAGCCTCGAGAAAAGGAGGCTGAGGGGAGACCTTCTGGCTCTGTCCAACTCCCTGAAAGGAGGGTGTAGAGAAGTGTGGGTGGGTCTCTTTTCCCAAGGAGCAAGTGATATGATGAAACAGCCTCAAGTTGCAACAGGGGAGGTTTAGACTGGATATTAGGAAAAATTTCTTCACCAAAAGGTTTGTCAAGCATTGGAACAGGCTGCCCAGGGCAGTGGCTGAGGCACCATCCCTGGTGGTATTTCAAAGACGTGTAGATGTGGTGCTTAGGGACATGGTTTAGTGGTGGACTTGGCAGTGTTAGGTTTGCAGTTGGACTCAATGATCTTAAAGGTCCTTTCCAACCTAAATGCTTCTATGATTCTATCCTGTTCATCTCTGGAAGATCCCAAGTGACAGAGTGATCCCAACTGAAGACAGAACAGTTGGGCTCAGCCCACCAGAGCTGACAGAAAGGTAATAAAGGCATACAGGTGGGGAGTTTGGGTGCTGGTGGTGTGCTGGTTTTACTACATGCTACCTTTTGGAGGATTCAACTTGAAGGCTGAATCGAAGGTATAGGTTGAGCAAGTTGGGAACAGAGGCAAAACTTCAAACAAACCAGCCACCTTAAGCCTTTAATCCTACTAGGGGAAAAAAAGAAAAGTTAAGAAAGGCCAAGTATTTTTTGCAGCAGCAGTATCTTACAGCTAAAAAACAAAGTATGACAATACCCCATTAGAACTTGACTCATCTGTTTAATTGAGGGAGTAATTTAAATAACTTCCGCTACTTTTCCGTCACAATGCTAAAGAGTGAGAGTGTTGTATAAATTTAGCCAGGAGATCCTCACACCCAGGCTTCTCAAGACACAGCGTACAGCTATCTGACACTACAGCCCAAAGCAGGACCGTGCCTCAAGCTTCATCTAGTGTGGCTGACCAAACTAATCAGCTTTTCTAATGCACCTTTATTTCTGAACATCACAAGACAATTTTATCACTAAATTATGCTGCTCTTTAAAGTCATTCTGACGTGCAACTCTTATCAACATATGCACTTGGAGAAAATAATGCTGGGGGCTTCTCAAATGTTTAACTAGGGAGACTATAATGGCAGCAAATACCCATGAAATAACCAAACATCTACACCCAGTGTCTAGGTATGAGGAGATGAGAGGAAATTTTTGCTGTTCTAGAGGGGTGACTAAAGACCACGTCGTATGTTGTAGTGTATCTAAAATGCCACTATGCATTTATGTTCATGTATCTGAGTTCCACTCTATGATGCTTAAAAAGCAGGGAAACAAGCTCTCTATTTTAGATTAGGAAGTTTAGGTCAAAATAACTTTTAAGAAGGAGGTGGGTGGGGGAAGAGGAGAAAGGGGAAATTGAAGTTGTAACTTGAGAAAAAAGCCTTTCTTGACGTAAAAATATGAAGTTCCCCCCCCAAAAAAAAAAACCCCAACCTTATGTACTTATGTACCAGAATAATGAAATTTCTTTAGGAGTGTTAAAAATCAGATATTTTTGAATAATAGGAAGAGTTGTTTACATCTCACACATGCATGCTGGTTTTACTACTGTACTTTCACCATCACATACAAGGGAGTCACACAGCAACTTAAGCCTTCAAAAGCAGGATGCCTACAGAGACAGAGAGCAGAAGCAATGAAGGGTGAGAGAGGCAGTTTCTGGTTTTTGTTTTGTCATATTTTGGTGCTTAAGAAAGGATTTTCAGACTTTTCCTTATGATGTGGAAGCAGGTATGTGGAAAGACTGATTATACATTCATTTATACTCTTGTCAGTCTGCAATAGGTTGTTCTAGTGTGTTTGATAAAGGGGTTAATGGCAATACTCTAAGAAGAAAATTCTCAATGTCCTTTTAATATCTGGTTTTGAGGACATGGGAAGATTGGGGTGTCTAGGTTTTTTTCTTCCCTTTCACCTTTGTCTAGATTTTTTGCCTTTTTTTAAAAAATTAAACTACTCTCCAGTTCCTCCTCCTCTTCCTTGATCACTCTGGTTTATTAATATTCAAGATTTTGTTGAAAGATATACTGAAAGCAAATTTTAAAAAGAATTACTAACATAACTTCCCTCCCTTACAACTGTTGGAAACAAAAATCCACCAGTTTCATCAGCATTTGCCTTCAATTTCTTTCCTCAGTCATGTTTTAGTGGGATGGAGAAAGAGAGGGAAATGTGTTGCCATCTTAAAAAAAGGCAGGGACTAGGCAGGGAAGGTGAAGAGATTTACTATACCCTGTTACAGCAGAAGTCCAATGAAGTATGAAAAGCAGCATTTTCCTCAGCTTTCATACACAGTTTTACTCTCCCTTCAAACAAACTGAAAGGAAAAAAATTTAAGTGGTCTACAAGAACCACAGCGTGGAAAGCCACAGTTCTCGTTCTAAATGCAAAGCAGGAAGTCCTGTGTTCTAATCCAGGAGAAAAAAAATACTTATTTTTAAGCCAAATGAGAAGCTCTATTTCAAGAAGCCTCATGAGCAACAACAAAAGAAGAACTTTGTTTTCAGCCAAGGACTTTTCACGAGTGTTTTTTGTTTGCTTGGCGTGCAGATCACCAACTTGCCATTTTAGGAGATAAAGCATTTCCTAAAATACTTTCAAAAGGTGATGAAGTAACCATACTCAAATTATTCTTCACACATCAGATTCAGACTTCAATTATATCATCATCCCACACAACAAAAACAACTCACAGACAGAGGTGGTGGCTCCCTTCCACGTTAATTTCGCAGATTGGCCAGGAGAAAGTCTCATTCTCATACTGAAGCTACTTCCACAGAGCTGGCAAAAGACACTCACCCCTTTCAGGCTCCAATCCAGCGACTGCTGTGGGGAGCACTGCAAAGGCTCCACGTTGCAATGAGGCTCCCCTGGGCAGCTGAGCCACGAGCAGTTGGAGGCAAAGTCATCTGGAAAGGCACCAGTGCTTTACCAGTCAGGACACTGATCCCTCCTCAACCATTTGCTTTTTAAGTTGTCTTTGTGTTCCTTAGTGCCATACCAGTAACACAGAAAGATACGAGACAGACACTCAGGAACCACACTCCCGGGTAGTGGGGAAAAGATTAGAAAGCAAGAGAAAGACACCTTACTCACTGTCAACACTGGTCCATAAGAAGCAGGACTGAGATGTCCATCTTGTGTTCTGACGTTAAAGGGCAACCACCTGACACTTTAGTCATCAAGAGCTGCTCAGTTTACAGGCTAAAAAATATAAATATGCAATTAATTGTATAATCTGGAAGCAGTCCTTCAAAACAGAGGCTGTACAAACAGCCTTGCATTTTATTTTATGCTAGCTTTAGAAAAGAACCTCTTGCATGTCGTGGCATATTATTAACATGTAAGAGGACATATATTCCAATTTATTTACTTTAGGACAAACTCAACATAATACATTTACTTAAAAATTATTCAAATAGGTAGGCTAAATAACTTGGCACTGTTTATTGCATGCCACACACAGTTTTCTTGGGCTGCCAAAACTATTAAACCCAAAAACCTCCTTCAAGAGAGGTGGCTGGTGAGAAGAAAGGACTAGAGCACACATCGCCCTGTTAGCCAGCAGGAAATCCAAACAGGAGAACGAAAATAAAAGCTCAGCTTTAAGTCTTCTATTAGGCACAGAAGTTCACACTGAGCATGACCAAACCACTGTACATCAGCGAGGAGACCACACTCGAAAATACATGGACTTTTCAAAACACAAACGGAAGGCACTCACAGAAATATCAGCTGCCAACAACCAGCAGAGGACTATTATCTACTCATTTTGCTTTTTAAAGTTTCTCCTATAGTCTCCTACAGTTTTAAAAAGTACAAACTGAAAAAAAAAAACAAAAACCAATTTAAAAAAAAAACCCTCCAAAAAACTCCCACCCTACTAAAATGTTTCTGGCCCTCACCAAAATGGTTATTTAAGGGAAGCTTTCAGGATTCTTAGTTTTGGTGCTACCCAAACCTGAACTCAGAACAAATGGAGGCACATTACAAACAATAAAAAGAGCTTATCCAGAGCAAGTTGTTTAAACTTAAAATAACTTCTAGAGTATTTGAGAACAAACTAGGGGAGGAGAAAAGAAAAAGGAAATAACTGGTGTTTAACATTTGTAATAATGTGAAATCTAAGACAAAGACAGAAGCAGTATTACTGCACTGAAGAATCATCTGCAATATTGCAAGCATACATGCAAATAAAAAGTTTGTCTAAAAGAGAGATTTAACAGTACATGCTAGGTCATACCTCAGAGGCCTTAACTAGGTTTTTTTTCCTCTTTATGAACAAACTTTGATTAAAGATTCCTCAATAAACTGTTCCACTACTAAAAACACATTTTCAGTGGACCTTTAACACTTTACGTTAACTGCTCTTTCAAATAAAAAGCAAAGACAGCACACACGAAGGAATAGCACCAAAATAACTGCATTTAGCAACAAAATCCTACTGACCTTTCCCTTCAGACGAAAGCTGCAGCACAGGGAAAACACAGCTTTTTGGAAACCATCGCTGGAAGCGCATTAAGATAGAACTACCTTCTTCTGGGGAGTTTATTGGATAATGAGAAAAAGGTCACACCGATGGCTGAAAGCTTGGGTTGCAGTCCGCGTGGATGTTGTTTTTTCAATGTATTATGTGTGTGGTTTGCTTTGTCCTGTTTTCTTTTAAGCTGTGGAAGAAGAAGCTCCATGTCTACATGGGTGTTTTTATGGGTGAATCGTTAATAAACGTTCTTGAAAACGTGACTGTAGTAAACACACACTCAGCATTCCAGGGGAGGGAAAACTGCTCAGTGTAAAATGCAGCAAGTCAAACATGAACCTAAGAGGATCTTTATAGTAGATTATATCACACAAGTCTTACAGTAATTGAAGATTATAAATATAGTCCCTATCCACAACAGTTTGCTGTCCTTTAGCCTACAAAAAAAGATTAATTCATGTTATAAGTAAAAAAGGAACTGATGTTGATGTAGTAATTGCTGAGTATGTAGAAGTGTGATGTAAATAGTTAGAGGGTGAAAACAGCTGGAGGAAGCATGCCACATGAAGGTCTGCTCCTCTATTTTTCCTCTTTCAGTTGGTAGTTCCTTGTATCAGCCCTGCTCTCTCTTCTCTCGTGCTCATATTCAGGATACATGATACACTCTTCCCTTCCATGCCTTCTGAGTAACCAGCTGAGCCTCATAATCCACGTTAGACTTGCCGCTGCTTTTTAATACTGAGTTCCCTTGGACAAGATCTATTTAGAATCTCCAGAAATTGTAGTGATGTAAAACTAACCTTTTTTTCTCATATACAGACATGTAATTACAGTAGTCTCAACTCCAATAGCGCTCTCCTTGGTGACTTTCCTGACTCAGCTCAAGAGTTGCGACGGTGTCATCATCTCGTGCACAATTCCTAAGGTCAGAGGGCTGGTGGCATTCAGGTACCTACTTTGATTTTCAAAAGCCATGAGTTAGGAAACCAAACATCTTTGAAAACTAGTCCCATAATAACCCTGGTCCCCAGTTCATCTCTTCTGAAGAGCTTATCAGAGAGAAAAGTCTGTGAAACGTATTGTTTTTCTTGTCAGGCCCTGTCTGAAAATGGACTAGAGCACATTCACCCTGGAATGTAGAGCTAATTAAAGATGCCAAGAAGTGCATGAAAACCTGAATAAAAGGAAGAATAGTTTGGAGTCACTCCCAGTACCAGTCTCAGGCAAATGAAACCATTTATAAGCAGGAAATGTAGGTAGGGAGGCATCAGACATACACTTCCAATCTTTCAATTTCTACCAAGAAGCAGAGATACCTACAAACCCTTGTGATCTGTCTTCAGAAGAACTACCTATGAGGTTAGAGACCCTACTGATATAGTCTGGTACAAACATCAGAGCTGTTCCACAAATACACTGACCTAGCATCATCTACCAGAGACAATACCATTCACAGGCAGCTGTACCCTTGACTGGGCACAGAGAAAAATAACAAGGTCAAAGACTGGTAAAACGTTTTAGTTTATTTTATTAAAAACTGGCAGTTGCATCCCTCCTTTGCTAAGCTGGCCAAGCTTCTGTTGTTTGGTGGTGTGGGGTTGTTTTTTTTCTATTTTCCTGTGCCATAGGGTATTTTTGGGTTAGTGAGCTCTGAAAGCAAAATTAAGCAGCAACCACAAAGCAATCATCAAGAAAGCAGGCTGAGCAAACAGTGTATCTTTCTGGCATAAGTCTTCCTCAGAATGACAGACCAGGCTTCAGCGATCCTGTCAGCTTGTGTGAGATACAGGAAATGCCTGCCAGAGCTGATTTCCTCTGGGTGTCTTAAATGGACATGATGAGGCAGTGTCTGCCAGCCTGCTGCCCCTGCAGGGCTGTGTTTTCTTTGGGATAAGCAATACTGAGGCAAAAGACTGAAGAGATCTGAGTAAGAATTCTCAAGGATAGGTACCCTATTAGGTCTACAAACAGATTTTTAAACATGTTTTAGTTTCCTTGCACTCAGAAACAGTCTGCAACAGAAACAAGTCCACGCACAGAACCTGACATTAACTTTCAACTACTGCTTCAAGTCTAAGACTTGGAAGTTTGATACAGTCAGACAAAAATTTAAGGATTGATCAGGTAAACTGACCCTGACAAATAACAATATTTATTTCAGTTACAGCAAGTATAAGGTTTCCCTTGTATTACTAAGGCACAGAACCAAGGGTAGAGTATGTTGTTGGAGGTTAAAAAAGAAAAACCTGAACAAAATCACTTCAATCAGTAGTTTAAGTAACTCACTCATGGATCCTTTC
>NW_010294673.1:10746-22679 GCF_000700745.2 Antrostomus carolinensis
GGGTCAAATCAGCAGTACATGACACCATAGCAACTGCTTTGGAGACCTAAATGAAGGGAAACAATGGTCCTAGAGCAGATTCTTGTGGAGAAATTAGTAAAGGCCAAAATCAGATGATGAAGTTGAACTGCGATTGCTTCATGCTTGAAATCCTGTGGGAAGAGACTTTTCACCATACTGCTGTCAGAGTTGTACTTGCTTTCTGCATGGTGTTTCCCTAGTCGTCTGCATTCTTCCCTCCCTTAGCACTGAAGGATTGCAAAGGAGTGGATCAGGTTTCCAAGTGATTGACTGATTTCTTTCCTTAAATCTAGGGCATTACTTGCACAGGCAAACAAGCAGTAAAAGGACCTGGTAAAGAAGGAAGTGTAAAGTTTGTCTCGGGAAGACTCTGAATATCTGAAGATGCTGAAACACAACACAGACTGAATGGCAGGTGACTGGTTGAGTTCCTCACTTACAGCCAGTGACATGACTGTCCCCTGTTAATGGTGAAATTCTCACTATCAGCTGTGGCAGCAAGGAAAGGTGTAAGGTACAAGCTTCCCAGAGTAGATTGATTACTCTAAGCAGCACACACTAATATGGCATGTTCTACGCTATAATTTAGTAAAATATTACCATAACACAAGTAGAAAAATGTTAGTTTGTTAGTGCCCACTATAGAATTGGAACTTACTACCCAACCCACAAGCCTTAGGATGTCTTTCTTGATGATACTGCTTTCTCTCAGTGAAATGCTACAACTCCTCTGTTTTGAGTAACTGATTTCAGTTGTCTGTCTTCTCGCTGGCAGATCATCTTCATTTTCCAGTCCTAGTAACTGCCTGAATTGCTCTGATCCACTCTGTACGTTCTGCGGATGAGGCTGCTTGCAAGTAATAGTGGACATCATTTGCTGTGATGATTTCAAAGAGGATGTTGTCAGCATCATACTTCTTGGCTACAGGGAAGAAATAAGAAGTCAGGTATGAGATAATGGAGTCTTGTATTTACAATGTTTCCTCCTTTACACACTGTAAGGGGATTTCCTTTCTTTCTACAGCTGTGCCTGATCAGGCCTTGGCAAACAGATTGCAAGATTGGGTCCATGAGATAGGGTCTCTCTCCTGGAGAAACAACCCATGAACTCTGCACATTTCACCTTCAGGAGTCCCTGGTTAATTGATCTCCAATCATAGAAAGATCTGCAATCCTGCAGACAGGTCATATCCCCCAAACTCTTCTGTGCCTTGCCAGCTACAAAAACAAGACGTTTAAGTTCATGTCACATGCAGAATCTCTGGTTCTTTTCGTGTCTGCCAGCATAGCCTACAAGGTGCTGAGATGCCAACAGACTTTCTTCCTGGGTATGATGGTCTGCCTCTCCCAGGGAGAGGAGAATGCATGGAATGAGTGTTTCTTGTTCCTTGCAGCAATGCTTAACCATTGCTGTTCCCACAACTTCTAGTTATGGGAGGGAACAGAATGTGAACAGTAATAATTTGTTGGCATAACCATCTCGAATGTAAAGCTTCCAACACAAATTCATCAACTCTTCAGTTCTTTTTAGAGCAAACTCAGCTTACTTTGTCTAAGGCCAGTTATCCTAACGAAGGGATGGTGCCATCCTTTTGACAAGTCTTCTCTAAACATCTGATAAAACACAAGATTGCCTGTTGCTACCTTTACCACAGTCATCCTACCTTTACCACAGTATCCTTCTCCAGTCATTAAGACAGCAATAGAGAGACTAGTTACTAGGAGAATTACTGAATCATTGCATATAGATTGCTTTTGAGTAAAACCACTTGTGATTTCAGGCAGATTGAAAGAATGTACCAAAAACTTATTACACAGCTCATTCAAAATGGTTCTTACAGTCTGGCATATCTTCCACTGCTGTCACAATGCAGCCTCTCAAGTGAATTGCTCCTAGTGGTTCTTCTCCCTGGTGAGGAGGAGAAATCAAAATGAGATGCAACACTTCTGAAACTGTTCACATGTTAATATCTGGCTACAAGTCCAGAAACAAAAACATTTGCTGACTTAGTATGACACCTGGGAAACCAGGGGATCCTCAGTCTGTGTGTGACATGGAGGGTGGGGGGTGTAGTAGGGGGAAGACCTGCAAATAAATAGGGAATCTCTTTTGGGATGTGGAATTCGGGACCTGCAGAGCATTTAGCATATCCTGAACAAAAGTATGAGAAGAATATAAGCCTTGTGCCAACTCTAACTTTTCTTTTGATGTCACAGTGAATAGTAAAAAAGATTAGTTAGAAAAAGAGGAGATCTTAGAAGGATTCTTACCAAGCAGCAAGAGCAGGTATACCCTTATTTACAATTTGGCCTCTTGTGCACTTCAGAACTGTGAGAGTCAAAAAATGGGTGCAGGTGCACTTTTATTGTCATAAGTTTCAAAGAAGCTGACACATCTCAGCCCTTTGGGAGGGGATGCCAGGAGCAGGAACAGCAAGCTGGGAATAAGGAGGTCAGAAACTCCTCAGTGTTGATTCTTCAGCGTGTCTAGGCTGCCTCTGCCAAGGGGACAGGCATGGCATAAAGCCCCTGCAACCCACAACAGCCCTGCTCCTGCAGCAATGCAGGATGAAACAAAACCTGTGGGCTGAATCTACCTGAATGCCAGCTTTTGAGGGGCAGGTTTTGCCCGTGGCAATGCTCCTTCCTTTCTTAGGGCAGGGTTTGGCCCGTTAGAATTACATAAGAAATGGAATGCCATGTCTCAGCCTGACACAGAAAATACCTCAATTGTAAACTGCAAAATGAGTGTATTGTGTTTGTTTGCATTTATGACCTAATTCATTTTAATCAAGTAACAGCACATATTAATTCTAATTAATCACAGATAAAAGGTGAGAGCACAGTTCAGTGTTACCTGTTCCCAGATCTGGGTGGCACCTGTCACCCTGACTTGGCAGCCCCAGAAACCATCCTTCACTCTGCTTTTCCAGAGGGTGGCTAGGCCGCGTGAGCACAAACAGCCCCACTTGTCCTGCTTGGTCTTCCCTATCACACATTCCCATACAAATACTCCATTCACATATTTCTACAAGGTGTTGGCTTTAAAACAAACAGGGAAATAAACCAAATGTCTCTTACTCCAGCAGGATCATAGTAGTGAAGATATGCAGGGTCCTCTCTTAAAACAAACTTTCTCACTTTCCAGTTCTTCCTCCGATGTCCCTAGGAAAATTAAAAACCAGGAATGTTGTGAACTGCTTTGCTTGCAAGCACTTACAGTCAGCTTACCCACACATGAGAGACAGGAAATATTTGGACAGGAAATTTTGGACAGGAAATATTGACCAGAGTAGGATTTGAACCTGGCCTTTCTACTTTGCACAAGAACTGGGATATCACACTAGTTTCTCTTTTTATTTTTTGTATAAAACAGAACAGCTTCAGCAGGGGAGATTCCCCTCAGCACGTCACATAGTCTGGTAGTTATGACATTCACATGAGGTCTGTGAGAACTGGGTTTAAATGCTTGTCAGAAAACATGACTGCAAAATGTCTTGCAGGAAGGTACCTTGAAGTATTGGCAAGAATGAGCTGAAGATCCTTCTCTCCATGCAAAGACAACAGTAACCAACAACAACAAAAAAGGCTTTTCTGGCTTAAGCACCCTGGAGAGGTTTCGTGGCTCAAGCAGAAACACCACCACCTTCCAGTATGGATATAGATGCCTCATTGCCTGTTTTCAAGACTGAAATGATGGGTGGGGAAAATCTAGATCTGCTGAAAGCATTCTCAGCAGAAGCAGTGACACTTCCAAGCAATGATCCACAACTCACTGAAGGTGACCAAATCCAGACTAACACTGGTGGAAGACTGTCATGAATCACTTCCTCTCAGCATTTCAAAATACTAGTTTCTCAATTAGCTACGCTGTTTGCAAGGAAGCTCTTACTGGCCAGGCAGACATGAACATGACAGGGTAAAAGTCAGCCCAGAGATGTACATCTAATTTCTTCTATCTCTTTTGCAGAATCTGACTGAGCAAGAGAAATACAAGTGAGCACCACCAAAAAGTTCTTAGGCTCCTAAGGAATATTTTAACAGTGGACATTCAGACTTGATATTAGGAAACATTTCTTTACAGTGAGAGTGGTCAAACACTGGAACAGGCTTCCTAGAGAGGTGGGTCAATGCCTCGTGCCTGTCAGTGTTTAAGAGACATTTGGACAATGCTCTGCTTTAACTTGTAGTCATCCCCGAAGCGGTGAGGCTGTTGGACTAGATGATCGCTGTCGGTCCCTTCCAACTGAACTATTTTATTCATTGAAGAATTCCGGTCTTGCTTTCAGTTCACTAATATCTGCTTTCAGTGGCCTCAGAAAGCAAGGATCTTGCCATGACCTTTACTGTACTGCTTTAAGTTTTGCTGGAAAGGAAGGTATGCAGTTCTCTTCTGTCTTATAGACGGGACAGGATCAAACGTTAGTGACTGAAAAAGACTCATTTGCTCAGGTATGCTGAAAAAACCTGCGAAAACGAGCAACTGAATCCAGTTGTGTGTCCAGAGGGACACTGGATTGGCAGCCTTTTTACCTGAGCTCAGTTCTGCGCTGTACCAATGACTTGTCACATCTCCTGCTTTAGCACTCTTTCCTACTTAAAATTACAAACTGTCTTATTTTGTAGTAAGAGCAATAAACCTTGCAGTGTTGGGCAAAAGCCCTGCTGCTATGCCACAGCAAGCATTCCTCGTGCAAAGGCAAGAGGGTCGGAGATGAAACCTGTCAAGTCTGGAAATGGCATAGGCTAGTTTCTCTCTTTGCTAAATTTTTTATGTGTAAAAGAGTAATCTCATATCCATGCAACATCATCCCAGTGACAGGACAGAACATGTGCAATACTGACCTGTTTCAGCAAACATCCTTGTTTGACTACCAGGCCTCTGAATTCTTCTTTCAGGATCACATCATCATCACTAGAGTTTCCCTCGCAGAAAAACCCACTGTCTGGCTGCATGACAACAAGAGAAAATTCCAGAGTTACACAGCTGCTGTATGTTTAAAGACATGTACAAATCTGGCTTCTCTTTGGCTTCCCTCCACCCTGTTTTTTTCCACCCCCTAAAAAACATCAACCCTTTTACTGGAAAAATCTCCCAGTGAAGTTGAGGAGCTCTCCAAGTCACCATGGAAGTGTTTCAGTGGTAGGACTACACCAATGGGTCCTGGCATCTGAAGAGAGCTGGAGCACCTGTGTATGTGTCAGTGCCTCCATTCTCCATGATTCTTGGTGTGACATTTCCTCCATGATGGACGGGCTGCCTCAATTCCATGATGTCTCATGTTTTCAAATGCACAGACAGCAATTCAAATTAAACAAGGCCAGCACAGCTAATACACTCCAGTCTGTCCATCATTGCACCCAACACACCCTTCCTCTTCTTCCATCCATCACAATCATCTACAATTTGGGAAGAAGACATGTGCCACCTAGGCTATCTCCAACAACAAGAACTGCCCCTAGTGTTTGAAATTTGCCATTTTCTATAGCTGTGATGTTGTAATGTGTGCACTGAGCATAGTCTGTCTCGGGATCCATGCATCACATCCATTCCACGCCAGACAAACTGTGACACTATCTGCTGAAACCTTACACTGTTCAAATGATGAGAATGTTGGTAACCATTCATATGGGTCGGAGTAAACATCTCTGCTGTCTACTTGTATCATAGCAAGTCAGACATCGACCTGCTGTGGCCTCCTCACACCACACTGGTACTGAATCAAACTAGAAACATGCTGAAAGCAAGCAGAGCACACATGGGCTGCCAGAAGTGTCCCAGGTAGCCAGGAACTGTGATGGCCACAAAGCTGCCTTCATCAGCAGTGCCTCTGCTTACACTGCTGCACAGGTCAAGTCTCCCTACCAGGGACACATTCTAGGAAAACAAATTAAGCAATGGGAGATTAATTTTTATGAAGTTGAGTGATTTGAGGTGGTAAATATAACCAGAATTGTAATATTTAAGCATTTTACTTGACAGTAGGGATAGTTTTTTGTTAGCATAAGTTCATAAGCCAAACATCTTTAAAACACTATTTGACTGTGATTGTGATATTGCAAGTTCTTCTAATCAATCTACAGAATATGAAGCAATAAATTGAAAAGGTTGGGTAAGCTACCCAGGACAAGTGTTGGTGGATATTAAAATCTTCTGCTTCTCCACTCAGTGGCAAGCTGTTGTGCGTGTTTGCATGCACTGAATCAGATTTGATGGCTTTTGTGATGACACAAAAATGGGTTTGTAGCTTGTGCCACTCTCAGAAGCCCCATGATAATGAATTACTCTCTTCCCTTCCACTGAATCACCAGGGGAACTGATGGCTAAATTCTGGTTGCTGGTGAAATTACCAGGAACAAAGTCTAAGTTAAAAAAACCCAGCTTGATCTCAGCACTCAGTTCACACTTAAAAGGGTGCCAGGAAAAAAAAAAAAAGTCCTGCTTACAAATATTGAAGTGAGCCAGTTCATTCTGAGTATCATGGAGAGAAAGACAACCAACATGGATCTCAATTTCTGTACAAGATTTCCTCCGGGACTTAAGAAACTCAACAAGAAGCCTGAGAAAAGCAGAGCATCAGCAAGTGTGGGACAATAAAAACAGCCCAGCATACAACACTCACAAAGTAATAGTAGGCATCGCTGAGATCTAAGAAGGGGGTGTCTGACAGGCCCTCGGCAGCAGCCTTGGAGGCATCCCCTGCAGGATGTAGGTAGCCTTCACTCAAGAGGGAAGAGGCAAGCATGAGACCTTCCTTGCGATTCCGGATGGAGTTGCTAGACACCAGCCAGTCAATCACAGAGGTGCCTGATTACAAAGGAACAAATAATATCAGCCACAAACAAAGACACACATGAAGAAGCCTCTAAAAATACACAGGCAACAAGCCTATTCCACCTATTCATCAATCTCCTGAAAGATGTTCTTAGTGGCAATGCAGAGCACTGATCTGGAAAGGTGTCTGGGTCATCTGAGGTACAGCTGATCCAACTGGTGGCAGGGACCAACACAACTCTGGAACACTGTATGTGAGGGAGAAGGGAGCTGGGAGAGGGTGCAGGGCTGTGCTGGGAAGCCACAGGGACTGAGGAACTATGAAGGACAGCCAAGCCTGGAGAAGGCAGCTTTCCAGGCTGCTGTTACTGACAGCGCTGTTGAAACAGGGCAACTTTTGACTCTGGCACCCACAGATTTGACTTGGAGCAGGGCAGGAATTACAGTGTGACACAGTTTGTTGATTAAAAATTCAGAAAGGAATAATTCTTCTGGAGTTAAGTGTTTCATGCAACTTTCTACAAAGATCTACTTCAATCTTCCTGGTCCTGGTTAAATTTCTTCTTCCACTCTTGCTAACCATGGCCACAACTGAACAAAAAACTTTCAAGCTTCACCATTTGAGCACCTCCTGTGTGGGTCAAGAAAACATCTGCCAGGTTTTCTTCTCAAAATTATCCATGCTCTACAGAGCTTAGAGATCTTTTATCTGTCTTTAGCCTCTCAGCCCTGTCCAACCTTTATTGTACAGAAAAGAGGGACAAGAGCTCCTTACCTGTAAAACAGTGATTGAACACTTTTTTATCTTTTTCCAGCTTCAACTCCTTTATTCCCTTCTCAGGATCTTTCATTGAGAGGTACAAAGCACTGTGCATAAAAAGAACCACAGAAACTGTTAGCAAATGAAAAGCTTTAGCCAGTTCATACAGTAGTATCATTGTCATTCACAGGGTCTTCATGTTTTGCTGGCGTACTGCTCTCTGCAGAGCTACAGCATGGCTTAGTTTAATCTCCTGAAAAACTGATGTTACAAAGCCTGGAGGCCCCACTACATCACTGTCACAGCTGCAGAAGCAGTGGGAGGAAAGCACAAATGGCTCACCAAACCCCCATATTTTGAGAATGGAACAATTTGTGGTAAGTGTAGTGTGAAGAGAGGAACACCCACTGCTGAGGCACCATCACAGGGCCCCACAGCCTCAGTGCCAATAGGGGAGCTCACTGCTTTGCACTACGTTCCCCCAAAGGTCCTTGGCTGAGCAGAAAACCTGTCACTGTGACATGTCTAAAGCCTGTGTGCTCTCAGAGGGCCTAAGTAACCTCAGGGAACACTCATGTGACTTCCTTCCTCCCACCCACTTTTCACTTGCACAGAACTCGTAGTTCCTTGGAGCTCTGGAATGACAAGAAGGATGAATATTAAATGTCACAGGCCACATCCTTTGGCCTGTTAGTCAGGGTGATCCTCTGCTGAAGCCTCTGAAGTCAGGTTTAGTTGGATCTTGGCCTGTGCAGTTCTACTGTCTTGTAAGGAACGCTGCAGGCTCATTTGTATCTTGGTATTTAATGCACAGAGGCAAAAAAATAAGTTGTCCTTAATTTTTTAAAGTACTGACAAACAGATGGCTTCCTGTTCGTGCCCTTTATCTCTTCTTCTCCCTTTGCCAGTTCCAAGTTCTCTGGCAGGCACCACTCTCCCCTCACCATCCAAAAACCAGGCTAACATCAGCATTTCTCTGGAGAGCAAACCAAACATTTAAAATATTTTTGCAATAAATTATATATTGTATAAAAATGCCTCTCCTGGAAGAATCACACTTTGGCTGGGGTCTCCTTTTGCAATGCAGTGTGCTTAGAAATCTCCTTATCAGCAAAATCCTTTGATAAATAATCATGTTTTGGTAAAAGATGATGTATTAAAAATTACCTTCCCAGTCCCAATTGCTAGATCATTTCTGCCACATTGTGTGCTCTGAAACTGTTAGTCATGCAGAAAGGACCCCGAGTGAAACCAAAGAGGTTGCATGGACAGACACACTCAGCTCTTCCAGACTGAGGTTACGTATCTGGCACACTGCCTGCGTACAGCAGTAAAGGAGGGAGCAGAACTAGGAGAACAAACCTCAGGTTGATTGTTTCAGGCAATCTGATAGACCTCCTTGTGGATTTCCTGGCAAACCTTTGGCCTCCATCTATGCAATGAATTGCTTTCTTGATATCCCGTACCCAGGCATCTCTCTCCTCCAGGTAAGCAGCTTGAAAAAAGTGGTCCTGCTGCTTGGCCACAGTGAGCTTGAAGACAAACTGAAATGATAAGTGAAGGTTTTTTTTCAAAGTTACTTCGCTGTAGCCACTTGGGCACTATTAACCTAGTACCACCAGGTCATACAGCCTACCTGTGCCTAAGGAACTAGAGAAAGTGCCTCAGAGCCACAGTTAAACTAAAAACCCAACAAAACTCTGAGGAAAAACACGGACAGGCAGTGCAGTTAACTGACTCCTTTTGTTATTTCCCTGTGAGGGATCCTGATGCTGTCAGTGCAGCCAAGGTGAGTGGCACTGATAGAGCCGCTGATTTTAACTTTTGCTGGGAAGTTCAAGAGCTGAAAGGCTGAAGTGCCCAGCCCCTGCAGGCTTACAGTGGGTGTAAATTCATCTTAATGTTTATAGAGATGTGGTCAGCCTGAAGGAGGGGAAAAAAAAACCCCATATGTTGCTCAGCTACTGATGCACAAAGGGAGAAAACATCACAGTCCCACTGGGGAGCAGCTGAACACATTTGCAGCCTAGCAAACCTTTAAGTTGGGAGATGACACATCCAACCCTTGGCCACACCTCATGATCATGACCTATCTAAACACATTAGCAACAGTGGAAAGACTGTATTTCCCAAAAATTAGAAAAGATATTTTAAAGGAAGTTCTAAGCAGAAAAAGTAACACCAACCTGGAAAAAACCTCATAAAACTCACACAGTTTTTATCCAGTGATCTTTTGGGTGGAAAATCTGGATCTCATTACTCAGTCAAGAGGGTTTCCACTTCCTCTAAAATACAGTTCCCCATAAGTGGAACTGTAATTTGTTCTGTAGTTCTATTAGGATACAAAAGGTTCTGACTCAGCAGGCACCTAAATGACAGGCAAGCCAACAGCATGGCTTTTTGAGGGCAAGTAGAGACTATCGTCAAAGAGCAGAGCACGGTGAAGCTACAGCAACGAAATCAAAACACTGAATGAGTCTACTGAAGCCCGTGTTTGTCAATGGCACATTTCTGAACATCCCTAAGATGCATAAAATCCCAGACTGGTTTGGGTGGGAAGGGACCTTAAAGCTCATCTAGTTCCAACCCCCCTGCCATCAGCAGGGACACCTTCCACTAGACCAGGTTGCTCAAAGCCTCATCCAGCCTGGCCTTGAACACTTCCAGGGAGGGGGCATCTTCCAGATTGTTGCCAATGGGAAAAATTCTGACACCCTGAAATTGTGCAGAAGTCCCGCTGACTTTCATGGAAGGCAAAATTCAAACTGCCATAGCATTGAGTCCTCAAAAATCCATTTCAGACAGAAAAGCAACCATTTCTTATCTGACACTTCATATTTCCAGCAACACCCACCTTTTCTATTAGGCAGTAAAGAGCTACATCCTGAAAATCAACATAAGTGCATGTGAAAAGCAAACACAGATCTCTCCAAATCCCAATAACCCAGAGTCACGGTAACACACCAGATTGACAGAATGAAACACCAAAGCATTAAAGCAAGCTTTTACCAAAGGAAAAATCAGCATTCTTGAAGTCAAAGAGCTGAGAAGCAATGTACAGTGAAACACTAAAGAAGAGTTTTCATTTCCAGACTGGGAAAGCTGTTTCTCTTAACTTTAGCTTTTAGAAAGCTAGACCACTAAAGTGGTGAAGAGGTTGAGTCTCTAATCCTAGAAGTGACCCAGTCTCCCTCTGATGATGCCTATCTTTGTGCTTTTGAGAAAATTAGACTAACAACATTTTAGATAGCTTAAGTTAGGACAAATTAATCTATGAGCAACCATACATGATAATGCTATCCACTGGAAAGCCATAGGGAAAACAGAGAAAGCACGAACACAGCAGAATAACCTCACATTAAGCAATGATCCATGTTCAGATTAAGAACAGCGAACAGTGGTGAGTGCATTTTGAAACAAAATCTCCAAGTACAGAGTTGCAGCCTCCTCTGAACAGGCTATATCTCTGTTTAAGAAACTGAAGATGTTTCCTTTCTCCTTCTTTCCCCTGCTTTTTGCAACTGATTTAGTAAAGAAAGTGTGCTGGTGACGAGCCCTGAGGTTTCCAGTTAGGCCCTGATGCAGATCAAAAAGCTGAAATATAAACAGGTTAATATAAAAGTCTGCTCATGGCTCAACAGTCCCTGCTCCAAACTGGGCCCAGGTGAGTTAAGACTGGACTTAAAACTAACCTAATGAGAATTATCCCACGTTTCACCCTACAAACTCCTGTCCTAAAAATATACTTTCATTTCTAGCCGTATGAAGTAAATGTATGCAAACCAGTAAGAACCAGAATAATCCCTGTAAGAGGAAGAACTGTATGTTTCAGCAGGTAACCAGTGAGAGGCGGGATGGAATGCAGAGGCATTGGATTCGGCAGTACAGCAAAGCTGTAAAATGCCAGATACAAAAATCAAGATACTACGTTTTCAAGGAATACATGGAGAAATTTAGGTTTAATCATAGTGGGCAGTAACTCCGTGTAAGAACAATCCCAGTGGTGATGTTGCTCAGATGAATGAGCATGTTGCAGTCCTGTCTGTGTGCACAGTGCAAGTTTTAAGAGAAAATACTTCTCCAGGGCTATTGGTCTGTGGACCTGGAGAATGATCTCACCAACTCAATAAGGAGGATCTGCTCCAACACCTGCTGAAGTCATCTGATGGCTTCCCCTGACTTCAGCAAACCCTGCATCAGATCTTACTTATGAAAAGGTGTTTTGGGTGCCTGAACCCCCAGGTCTGACATCTTTCCTTTTTTCTCTTCTCCCTCAGAAAAGTCCCCAGCAACGAAAATGAACCGTGATGTAAAACTCGTTATGTAAACTCATAATGGCAAATTAAGGATAACGTAAAACTCACTGCAGTCAAAGGC